>NC_073692.1:86603441-86851451 GCF_029784155.1 Uranotaenia lowii
AGGAATGAGGAATAGAATAGGAATAGGAATAGGAATAGGAATAGGAATAGGAATAGGAATAGGAATAGGAATAGGAATAGGAATAGGAATAGGAATAGGAATAGGAATAGAATAGGAATAGGAATAGGAATAGGAATAGGAATAGGAATAGGAATAGGAATAGGAATAGGAATAGGAATAGGAATAGGAATAGGAATAGAATAGGAATAGGAATAGGAATAGGAATAGGAATAGAATAGGAATAGGAATAGGAATAGGAATAGGAATAGGAATAGGAATAGGAATAGGAATAGGAATAGGAATAGGAATAGGAATAGGAATAGGAATATGGAATAGGAATAGGAATAGGAATAGGAATAGGAATAGGAATAGGAATAGGAATAGGAATAGGAATAGGAATAGGAATAGGAATAGGAATAGGAATAGGAATAGGAATAGGAATAGAATAGGAATAGGAATAGGAATAGGAATAGGAATAGGAATAGGAATAGGAATAGGAATAGGAATAGGAATAGGAATAGAATAGGAATAGGAATAGGAATAGAATAGGAATAGGAATAGGAATAGGAATAGGAATAGGAATAGGAATAGGAATAGGAATAGGAATAGGAATAGGAATAGGAATAGGAATAGGAATAGGAATAGGAATAGGAATAGGAATAGGAATAGGAATAGGAATAGGAATAGGAATAGGAATAGGAATAGGAATAGGAATAGGAATAGGAATAGGAATAGGAATAGGAATAGGAATAGGAATAGGAATAGGAATAGGAATAGGAATAGGAATAGGAATAGGAATAGGAATAGAATAGGAATAGGAATAGGAATAGGAATAGGAATAGGAATAGGAATAGGAATAGGAATAGGAATAGGAATAGGAATAGGAATAGGAATAGGAATAGGAATAGAATAGGAATAGGAATAGGAATAGGAATAGGAATAGGAATAGGAATAGGAATAGGAATAGGATAGGAATAGGAATAGGAATAGGAATAGGAATAGGAATAGGAATAGGAATAGGAATAGGAATAGGAATAGGAATAGGAATAGGATAGGAATAGGAATAGGAATAGGAATAGGAATAGGAATAGGAATAGAATAGGAATAGGAATAGGAATAGGAATAGGAATAGGAATAGGAATAGGAATAGGAATAGGAATAGGAATAGGAATAGGAATAGGAATAGGAATAGGAATAGGAATAGGAATAGGAATAGGAATAGGAATAGGAATAGGAATAGGAATAGGAATAGGAATAGGAATAGGAATAGAATAGGAATAGGAATAGGAATAGGAATAGGAATAGGAATAGGAATAGGAATAGGAATAGGAATAGGAATAGGAATAGGAATAGGAATAGGAATAGGAATAGGAATAGGAATAGGAATAGGAATAGGAATAGGAATAGAATAGGAATAGGAATAGGAATAGGAATAGGAATAGGAATAGGAATAGGAATAGGAATAGGAATAGGAATAGGAATAGGAATAGGAATAGGAATAGGAATAGGAATAGGAATAGGAATAGGAATAGGAATAGGAATAGGAATAGGAATAGGAATAGGAATAGGAATAGGAATAGGAATAGGAATAGGAATAGGAATAGGAATAGGAATAGGAATAGGAATAGGATAGGAATAGGAATAGGAATAGGAATAGGAATAGGAATAGGAATAGGAATAGGAATAGGAATAGGAATAGGAATAGGAATAGGAATAGGAATAGGAATAGGAATAGGAATAGGAATAGGAATAGGAATAGGAATAGGAATAGGAATAGAATAGGAATAGGAATAGGAATAGGAATAGGAATAGGAATAGGAATAGGAATAGGAATAGGAATAGGAATAGGAATAGGAATAGAATAGGAATAGGAATAGGAATAGGAATAGGAATAGGAATAGGAATAGGAATAGGAATAGGAATAGGAATAGGAATAGGAATAGGATAATAGGAATAGGAATAGGAATAGGAATAGGAATAGGAATAGGAATAGGAATAGGAATAGGAATAGGAATAGGAATAGGAATAGGAATAGGAATAGGAATAGGAATAGGAATAGGAATAGGAATAGGAATAGGAATAGGAATAGAATAGGAATAGGAATAGGAATAGGAATAGGAATAGGAATAGGAATAGGAATAGGAATAGGAATAGGAATAGGAATAGGAATAGGAATAGGAATAGGAATAGGAATAGGAATAGGAATAGGAATAGGAATAGGAATAGGAATAGGAATAGGAATAGGAATAGGAATAGGAATAGGAATAGGAATAGGAATAGGAATAGGAATAGGAATAGGAATAGGAATAGGAATAGGAATAGGAATAGGAATAGGAATAGGAATAGGAATAGGAATAGGAATAGGAATAGGAATAGGAATAGGAATAGGAATAGGAATAGGAATAGGAATAGGAATAGGAATAGGAATAGGAATAGGAATAGGAATAGGAATAGGAATAGGAATAGGAATAGGAATAGGAATAGGAATAGGAATAGGAATAGAATAGGAATAGGAATAGGAATAGGAATAGGAATAGGAATAGGAATAGGAATAGGAATAGGAATAGGAATAGGAATAGGAATAGGAATAGGAATAGGAATAGGAATAGGAATAGGAATAGGAATAGGAATAGGAATAGAATAGGAATAGGAATAGGAATAGGAATAGGAATAGGAATAGGAATAGGAATAGGAATAGGAATAGGAATAGAATAGGAATAGGAATAGGAATAGGAATAGGAATAGGAATAGGAATAGGAATAGGAATAGGAATAGGAATAGGAATAGGAATAGGAATAGGAATAGGAATAGGAATAGGAATAGAATAGGAATAGGAATAGGAATAGGAATAGGAATAGGAATAGGAATAGGAATAGGAATAGGAATAGGAATAGGAATAGGAATAGGAATAGGAATAGGAATAGGAATAGGAATAGGAATAGGAATAGGAATAGGAATAGGAATAGGAATAGGAATAGGAATAGGAATAGGAATAGGAATAGGAATAGGAATAGGAATAGGAATAGGAATAGGAATAGGAATAGGAATAGGAATAGGAATAGGAATAGGAATAGGAATAGGAATAGGAATAGGAATAGGAATAGGAATAGAATAGGAATAGGAATAGGAATAGGAATAGGAATAGGAATAGGAATAGGAATAGGAATAGGAATAGGAATAGGAATAGGAATAGGAATAGGAATAGGAATAGGAATAGGAATAGGAATAGGAATAGGAATAGGAATAGGAATAGGAATAGGAATAGGAATAGGAATAGGAATAGGAATAGGAATAGGAATAGGAATAGGAATAGGAATAGGAATAGGAATAGGAATAGGAATAGGAATAGGAATAGGAATAGAATAGGAATAGGAATAGGAATAGGAATAGGAATAGGAATAGGAATAGGAATAGGAATAGGAATAGGAATAGGAATAGAATAGGAATAGGAATAGGAATAGGAATAGGAATAGGAATAGGAATAGGAATAGGAATAGGAATAGGAATAGAATAGGAATAGGAATAGGAATAGGAATAGGAATAGGAATAGGAATAGGAATAGGAATAGGAATAGGAATAGGAATAGGAATAGGAATAGGAATAGGAATAGGAATAGGAATAGGAATAGGAATAGGAATAGGAATAGGAATAGGAATAGGAATAGGAATAGGAATAGGAATAGGAATAGGAATAGGAATAGGAATAGGAATAGGAATAGGAATAGGAATAGGAATAGGAATAGGAATAGGAATAGGAATAGGAATAGGAATAGGAATAGGAATAGGAATAGGAATAGGAATAGGAATAGGAATAGGAATAGGAATAGGAATAGGAATAGGAATAGGAATAGGAATAGGAATAGGAATAGGAATAGGAATAGGAATAGGAATAGGAATAGGATAGGAATAGGAATAGGAATAGGAATAGGAATAGGAATAGGAATAGGAATAGGAATAGGAATAGGAATAGGAATAGGAATAGGAATAGGAATAGGAATAGGAATAGGAATAGAATAGGAATAGGAATAGGAATAGGAATAGGAATAGGAATAGGAATAGGAATAGGAATAGGAATAGGAATAGGAATAGGAATAGGAATAGGAATAGGAATAGGAATAGGAATAGGAATAGGAATAGGAATAGGAATAGGAATAGGAATAGGAATAGGAATAGAATAGGAATAGGAATAGGAATAGGAATAGGAATAGGAATAGGAATAGGAATAGGAATAGAATAGGAATAGGAATAGGAATAGGAATAGGAATAGGAATAGGAATAGGAATAGGAATAGGAATAGGAATAGGAATAGGAATAGGAATAGGAATAGGATAGGAATAGGAATAGGAATAGGAATAGGAATAGGAATAGAATAGGAATAGGAATAGAATAGGAATAGGAATAGGAATAGGAATAGGAATAGAATAGGAATAGGAATAGAATAGGAATAGGAATAGGAATAGGAATAGGAATAGGAATAGGAATAGGAATAGGAATAGGAATAGGAATAGGAATAGGAATAGGAATAGAATAGGAATAGGAATAGGAATAGGAATAGGAATAGGAATAGGAATAGGAATAGGTATAGGAATAGGAATAGGAATAGGAATAGGAATAGGAAGAATAGGAATAGGAATAGGAATAGGAATAGGAATAGGAATAGAATAGGAATAGGAATAGGAATAGGAATAGGAATAGGAAATAGGAATAGGAATAGGAATAGGAATAGGAATAGGAATAGGAATAGGAATAGGAATAGGAATAGGAATAGGAATAGGAATAGGAATAGGAATAGGAATAGGAATAGGAAGAATAGGAATAGGAATAGGAATAGGAATAGGAATAGGAATAGAATAGGAATAGGAATAGGAATAGGAATAGGAATAGGAATAGGAATAGGAATAGGAATAGGAATAGGAATAGGAATAGGATAGGAATAGGAATAGGAATAGGAATAGGAATAGGAATAGGAATAGGAATAGGAATAGGAATAGGAATAGGAATAGGAATAGGAATAGGAATAGGAATAGGAATAGGAAAGGAATAGGAATAGGAATAGGAATAGGAATAGGAATAGGAATAGGAATAGGAATAGGAATAGGAATAGGAATAGGAATAGGAATAGGAATAGAATAGGAATAGGAATAGGAATAGGAATAGGAATAGGAATAGGAATAGGAATAGGAATAGGAATAGGAATAGGAATAGGAATAGGAATAGAATAGGAATAGGAATAGGAATAGGAATAGGAATAGGAATAGGAATAGGAATAGGAATAGGAATAGGAATAGGAATAGGAATAGGAATAGGAATAGAATAGGAATAGGAATAGGAATAGGAATAGGAATAGGAATAGGAATAGGAATAGGAATAGAATAGGAATAGGAATAGGAATAGGAATAGGAATAGGAATAGGAATAGGAATAGGAATAGGAATAGGAATAGAAGGAATAGGAATAGGAATAGGAATAGGAATAGGAATAGGAATAGGAATAGGAATAGGAATAGGAATAGGAATAGGAATAGGAATAGGAATAGGAATAGGAATAGGAATAGGAATAGGAATAGGAATAGGAATAGGAATAGGAATAGGAATAGGAATAGGAATAGGAATAGGAATAGGAATAGGAATAGGAATAGGAATAGGAATAGGAATAGGAATAGGAATAGGAATAGGAATAGGAATAGGAATAGGAATAGGAATAGGAATAGGATAGGAATAGGAATAGGAATAGGAATAGGAATAGGAATAGGAATAGGAATAGGAATAGGAATAGGAATAGGAATAGGAATAGGAATAGGAATAGGAATAGGAATAGGAATAGGAATAGGAATAGGAATAGGAATAGGAATAGGAATAGGAATAGGAATAGAATAGGAATAGGAATAGGAATAGGAATAGGAATAGGAATAGGAATAGGAATAGGAATAGGAATAGAATAGGAATAGGAATAGGAATAGGAATAGGAATAGGAATAGAATAGGAATAGGAATAGGAATAGGAATAGGAATAGGAATAGGAATAGGAATAGGAATAGGAATAGGAATAGGAATAGGAAGGAATAGGAATAGGAATAGAATAGGAATAGGAATAGGAATAGGAATAGGAATAGGAATAGGAATAGGAATAGGAATAGGAATAGGAATAGGAATAGGAATAGGAATAGGAAAGGAATAGGAATAGGAATAGGAATAGAATAGGAATAGGAATAGGAATAGGAATAGAATAGGAATAGGAATAGGAATAGGAATAGGAATAGGAATAGGAATAGGAATAGGAATAGGAATAGGAATAGGAATAGGAATAGGAATAGGAATAGGAATAGGAATAGGATAGGAATAGGAATAGGAATAGGAATAGGATAGGAATAGGAGATAGGAATAGATAGGATAGGGATAGGATAGGATAGGATAGGGATAGGGATAGGGATAGGGATAGGGATAGGGATAGGGATAGGGATAGGGATAGGGATAGGGATAGGGATAGGGATAGGATAGGGATAGGGATAGGGATAGGGATAGGGATAGGATAGGGATAGGGATAGGATAGGATAGGGATAGGGATAGGGATAGGGATAGGGATAGGATAGGGATAGGGAATAGGGAATAGGGATAGGGAATAGGATAGGATAGGGATAGGGAATAGGATAGGAATAGGAATAGGAATAGGAATAGGAATAGAATAGGAATAGGAATAGGAATAGGAATAGGAATAGGAATAGGAATAGGAATAGGAATAGGAATAGGAATAGATAGGAATAGAATAGGAATAGGAATAGGAATAGGAATAGGAATAGGAATAGGAATAGGAATAGGAATAGGAATAGGAATAGGAATAGGAATAGGAAGATAGGAATAGGAATAGGAATAGGAATAGGAATAGGAATAGGAATAGGGAATAGGAATAGGAATAGAATAGGAATAGGAATAGGAATAGGAATAGGAATAGGAATAGAATAGGAATAGGAAGATAGGAATAGGAATAGGAATAGGAATAGGAATAGGAAGAATAGGAATAGGAATAGGAATAGGAATAGGAATAGGAATAGGAATAGGAATAGGAATAGGAATAGGAATAGGAATAGGAATAGGAATAGGAATAGGAATAGGAATAGGAATAGGAATAGGAATAGGAATAGGAATAGGAATAGGAATAGGAATAGGAATAGGAATAGGAATAGGAATAGGAATAGGAATAGGAATAGGAATAGGAATAGGAATAGGAATAGGAATAGGAATAGGAATAGGAATAGGAATAGGAATAGGAATAGGAATAGGAATAGGAATAGAATAGGAATAGGAATAGGAATAGGAATAGGAATAGGAATAGGAATAGGAATAGGAATAGGAATAGGAATAGGAATAGGAATAGGAATAGGAATAGGAATAGGAATAGGAATAGGAATAGGAATAGGAATAGGAATAGGAATAGAATAGGAATAGGAATAGGAATAGGAATAGGAATAGGAATAGGAATAGGAATAGGAATAGGAATAGGAATAGGAATAGGAATAGGAATAGGAATAGGGAATAGGAATAGGAATAGGAATAGGAATAGGAATAGGAATAGGAATAGGAATAGGAATAGGAATAGAGGAATAGGAATAGGAATAGGAATAGGAATAGGAATAGGAATAGAATAGGAATAGGAATAGGAATAGAATAGGAATAGGAATAGGAATAGGAATAAGGAATAGGAATAGGAATAGGAATAGGAAGATAGGAATAGGAATAGGAATAGGAATAGGAATAGGAATAGGAATAGGAATAGGAATAGGAATAGGAATAGGAATAGGAATAGGAATAGGAATAGGAATAGGAATAGGATAGGAATAGGAATTGGAATAGGAATAGGAATAGGAATAGGAATAGGAATAGGATTAGGAATAGTAATAGGAATAGGAATAGGAATAGGAATAGGAATAGGAATAGGAATAGGAATAGGAATAGGAATAGGAATAGGAATAGGAATAGGAATAGGAATAGGAATAGGAATAGGAATAGGAATAGGAATAGGAATAGGAATAGGAATAGGAATAGGAATAGGAATAGGAATAGGAATAGGAATAGGAATAGGAATAGGAATAGGAATAGGAATAGGAATAGGAATAGGAATAGGAATAGGAATAGGAATAGGAATAGGAATAGGAATAGGAATAGGAATAGGAATAGGAATAGGAATAGGAATAGGAATAGGAATAGGAATAGGAATAGGAATAGGAATAGGAATAGGAATAGGAATAGGAATAGGAATAGGAATAGGAATAGGAATAGGAATAGGAATAGGAATAGGAATAGGAATAGGAATAGGAATAGGAATAGGAATAGGAATAGGAATAGGAATAGGAATAGGAATAGGAATAGGAATAGGAATAGGAATAGGAATAGGAATAGGAATAGGAATAGGAATAGGAATAGGAATAGGAATAGGAATAGGAATAGGAATAGGAATAGGAATAGGAATAGGAATAGGAATAGGAATAGGAATAGGAATAGGAATAGGAATAGGAATAGGAATAGGAAAAGGAATAGGAATAGGAGGAATAGGAATAGGAGAAATAGGAATAGGAATAATAATTGGAATAGCATAGGAATAACTAGCAGGAAACTAGCAGAATCAAATGAGGCCCTTGGAGCCAAAGGGGTATAAGTGACAAAATGAAAAAAATCGAGATAACCATCTAGAACGAATCATTGACTGTCAATCATCATATGCTATTTTAATCATAATTTTATTCCATAATTTTGTTATGTTTAGATCTCGTTGAAAAAATCCTGCTAACTGAAATTTACTTTTTGTTTGGAGCCAAAGGGGTATAAGTGCTGCACTTATACCCCTTTGCCTCCAAAGTCCATTAAACTGATGTACTTATACCCCTTTGCCACCAACCCTAACTTGATTTCAAGAAAGTAATGTTTTTTCATCGGGACCAAAAATTTTTAAAATAAAGGTTATTCACTTTTCTTTTGAATAGCTGATGATGTTTCAAAATTTACCATCAACTGTGATTCATCTGATTGCATTTAGTGATAATTCTAGTAGAAAATAAAATTAATATGTTTAATTATTTTTTTCTATTTCAATAACAAATAAGCGGATCACAAACTCCTGATTTCTGGATTTATGGAGTGTGTCACGGATTAAAGGCTTATAAAGTACAAAAAAAATGTATTTGTACGAGATAATTGGGTTAATATTGAAGCGTCTATCGTTAATTTACTGTAAAAAACCAACTCAGAGTGGCCGCAAGTCCCATTCCAATACCCAATTGATTAGGCAAAGACGTACAAAACATGTGGTGATTGGAATTTAGTGGAAAATACCTTTCACGAATTATTATAAATTAATCCTGATGAAAAAATGTTGTTTGGAGAGATTTACTAGAAGTTGTCAAGACCAGGTCGATCTTCAGCCATGAAATCTCTTAACCTACTGTACCAGAGTATATTTCTCATCAAAAAAATAAACAAAATTATTAATACAAAAACTAATTGACTCTTGTAGCAATGAATATTTATGGTTTCTTACCCATATCAACAAGATAAAAAACCTGGATGTGAAAATTTGTTGGTGGCAAAGGGGTATAAGTGAATTTATTTGGTGACAAAGGGGTATAAGTGCATGTGTTTGGAGCCAAAGGGGTATAAGTGCCAAATTTAAAAAATATGTGTCGCCTCAATAAACGTCAAATAAACGTTGTTTTTTGGGAAAATGTTGTAAAATGCTTTGTTTTTATTTAAGAAAATCATTCACATGAAAAAAAATCATAAAAAATATCTATGGAATTTACTGGAACACAACGAAGTTCAAGTGCTTTTTTCTCGAAATCAGCTTTTATGCACTTATACCCCTTTGGCTCTAAGGGCCTCAAATGTAGTAATTTTTAAAAAATTGAATTACCTCACTCTACATATTTCTGTGATAAAGTAAATAAATTTAATTAGATTTAAAAAATATGGTTTTTTGATAGAGTCTTCCCATTTGAACGAATAACTCTCATAATTTTGAACATACTTATTGTCAACAATGTTCTATGTGTTTTTGATAAAATTTTGCACACATTTGGATAGTGCAGGTTCCATGTATCGAAAGAATCCTCCAAATTTAAAAATGGTTTTTTTTTTTCATAAAAAAGATGATTTATTGTATTCATGATCTCTCCTATTTAAAAAAAAATTCTCACTCAACCTTCAAGTTTCATTAAGACTCAAGACATAAAACAAAAGCTCATATTTCATAAAAAATAGTTCGCTTGCAAATAATGTCGAAATTTAAATTAAAAGAAAGATTTTTTTAAAAAATAGTTTTAAAAAATATTGTAAGCTAGGAGCCACATTTTTAACCAATTCTTAAATTAACTGCTTCTTAAGTCTCCTGCTTCAAAAAGAGTTGATCATTTTTTATTTCAAAGATATTATCTAGTGTATTGAAGATCCCTCTTATTTTTTGTAAAGTGTAGTTGCTTCAAACTTCAAATTACGTTGAGACTCAAGCCATAAATGTAGAAGGTTAGTGTCCATGAAAATAATTTAAAAATCATTAAGTTTTTTTAAAAGGTAGTTAGTTTGAATGAAAATAGATTCAAGAAACTGAAAATATAGCAATTTTTATCGCACCCACCTAATATACATCACATTTACCATGCAATTTCTCTTTTAGTTTTTTAGATTTAAAAAAAAGTGCTGTAATCTTCAGAATCTGAGATTTAATTTGCTGCAATTTTTTAAATATTTTTCCACATATTATTTTTACTAACGAAAAAGTTGAAAGTGGCATACAAATTAAAAATTTTGGAAATCTGTACAAGATTTAGAAAATCTGTGAATTCTTTGAAAATTTTAAAATGTCTGTGATCTGTGACGAAATTTTTCTCAAAATTTTGTGATTATACAGATTATTTTTTGAATTTGGCAACCTTGGTCATCACCCCCAAATAATGGAAGACAAATGCTACGCACTTTTAATCGCTTTTGTAATCCATGTAGATATGTTAAAAAATCACATTGAGGTAAAAATATCAACTAACAATCAAGTTTTATAAGTCAAACAAACTTGAGACTTAAAATAATTGAATGGTGTAAAGTCAGTAAAAAGTCATTCAGTAGTTCCTGAGATGTAAGGCCCAAGATCTGGCGTTCCCACTATTTTCTCAACGGTACTTCGTGTAACCAAAACAACCGTTGTTTCTGAAGCTTCATTTTATGGTAACAATCAACTTCTCTTCTACGAAATAAAACTAAACAGTAAAGCAAAGAGCTGCCCTGTTCACCCCCTTTTACTGATACCGTTTAGCTTCTCAATCTGCCGGCGCCTCTGTCCTAGAACTGTCTCCCTCGAAAGGAGCAACACATTCTACGGGGCGGAATGGGCAGTACGTGTTTAAAACCCGGTACAAGCGACTTGAGCTGGAAACAGTCAGTCAACACACTTCCCGGATGAGATTTTCACCGTAATTAAAATGCTAACCTTCTGCTCAATCCCAAAGTGCGTCCCGATCGGATTTCCGGGGGGAAAACCAGAGGCCAAGCCCTTATCAGTGGAGAATCTATTGGGCAAAAAAGCAAACAACAGGATAACACCGTTCCATTATGCAGCAACTGGGACTGGAAGGTTAGGGGAAAAGTTCATTTCCCAACTAACTACTCCTCCCACTTTCGCCTTCCTACTTCAACTCAGAGTCTCTTAGACGTTACCCCGTAAAGTTCATCTGAGATAAGCTTTCCCGGAAGATGTTACAGTGTAAAAACTTGTCCGTCGGCCGTTGTTTCGTCGCATAAAACAATAAAGCATAACGAATTGGGATATCTGCACAATCACAAAGAAGCCACCCACACTTTCATAAAGAGTTTCAGGGAAAGTTCAGACTTGGCAATGGAGTCTCTCTCTCTCTCTTGCTGCGTCTTATCACATCGCTTACGGTAATACATAGAACTTGCTCACGAACCTCGGTTTGAGGTTGTAAAGTTTAACGATCGGATAGTCCATCTGATAAAAGCTCTCCTATTTTACCGGCAAGTAGGTTAGATTGGTTCAATATTTTAAAAGCACTGTGCCACAAAGTTTTTGTTTTATATGGTTTGGGGAGACCAAAACTAATCTTAATGGTGAAATCTGAAATACAAACTATGTTAAAAATCAAGTTTTTAATGACGATAAAAAATAAAACTAAATTAATGACCCATTCTAAACGCCTGAAAGCGATAAAGCACTCGGGCAGGTGGGTGGCGCAAGTCAAAGTTCCGGGAAAACAAACGCACAATGGCAGTGGATCACGGTCACGATTATGGAAACTTCCTTCCTGTCCCGAAAAGGAAGGGAAAGGTAAGGTTTTGACCCATTAAAAGCGCATTAAACGTTATGAATTGATTAAACTGCTGGATCAATTATGAAGTCATTCCAGGCCAGATCAGGCAAAGGAAGGGAAGGGTTAAGGATATGGCGAAATGGGACTTTCATGGGAAAACTTTTCCGATACGATACAATCCTTGGTAAGGTCCTATCAATGGTTTGGGCGACTGGAGTTGACTAGCTGCAGTGCTGCGGCGACAGATGTTGGTTAGCATAAATTAACGGCTATCATACGGCTTAGTCAAATTGTGTGACCCACTTTTGGTCCTAGGAAGTGTGTTCCATTCAAATAGAGTATTAATTTCATAAAGAAAAATTATTGAAACGGGAACTGCATCAAATTAAGCTAAATTTGAAGTTTTTTCTTCTTATAAGTTTTGAAGATGATGACTTAGGCATTTTTTTTATAGTAAAATAAGAATTTTATCTTGAATTAAGGCCAAAGAATTGAAATCAGACCAAAAAATCTAACTGGAGCAAACAAAATATCTGTTTAAAACTACGAATCAAAACACGGGATTACTTTGATCAACAAGAAATTTTCCATATAATCGCCAATAAGTCTAAAATTAAAATATTTCAAAACTTTTTTCGATGTTTAAAAACCTATAAGTTGATTTTAAGTGGTTTGTTTTTGAAAAGTGATTGGGATTGGATTTGAAATTGATTTTGAGTTATAAGCTCCCAGCGATTTTTTACATTTAAGACTATACTTATGTGGTGATTTTTTAAGACTTTTAGAATTTCATTCAAATACGTTTGATGGAAAATTTAAAAAATCGAAAATATATTGAAAATTACCAAACACAAAAACTAAAAAGCGTGTTTTCTCGAAATCAGCTTTAATGCGCTTATACCCCTTTGGCTCCAAGGACCTCAAATGTAAGAAAAAATGTAATTTCAAAATGTTGGAATAGTAATTTTTTCGAAGGCTCGCAAACATACACCTATTCTGATGAACTCAAAGCGTATAAAGCCGCAGGTTGATTGACGTGAGAGTTAAACTTTTTTCCTTTGTAAATGTATAATTGAGGTAATTTTTTTATGTTTAAAATATAGGGATATTTTCCAAGAGTAAGCCAGTCTAGGACAAATGGCTAGAAACCCTATCAAATGGTAAAGCTTGAAGGAAAAAAATAAAGGGAAATAGTGCGAGGGCCTAGGGAATTGAATGGGGTAAAAATTTCATTTTTTTGTAGTTGAAATTTTATAAGTAATGATAAAAAATTTAGCCCCAAAATTTATGCAACATCATTGTCCTTCTTTCGATTTCGATTGTTGTTCGGCCTCAACACATTAGTATTGCTCAGTATTGTGTTCAATTTTTTAGAGTTTTATGCTTAATTTTATATCATTTGAGTTTGTTCCGAACTGCCTTATCAACTGATAAACTAGCATTTTTATAAATTACGAAGGTGTTTTATATCCTTTATGATCAAAGAAAATTCGTTAAAAGCCGTCAAAATAGGGACTGATCAATGTTACCCTAAACCTTGAAATTCTAAACCAAGACAAATTGATTTTGAAATCCAATTTAAAGTAGTCTAAAAAATTTCTGCAACCTTGTTTTATGTTCATAGGAGTCCAGTACTGGTTTTAAAAATATGATATATGATACATTTCCCTTAACAGAAAAAATATTCGAAAAATATTGAAAAAAGTGAATCGGAGTTATCGGAGCGAAATAGGTACAAAAATTGTGAACGTTGATTGAACTTTTGTTGCTGGTTCATCATACATTTTTCGATAAAAAAAGCTCTGCTCCAAATTCACCAATATATAAGATGCCTTCCGTGCCTTTTTTCTCTTTATTTTAAGAGGCTTTAAGCCTTTGGGAACTACTGATTTCTCTTATCAGCGAGGTTACATTTATCAAGAGAAAAGTTCAGACGATCATCTATAGTTACATCAGATATTTATGTATCCTAAAACTTCTTTCTACGTTTGAAAGATGATACATGTAGCTTAAACAAAGTAAATTTCTTTTTCAAAAATAAACTTAAAATTTTGAAATTTGGAATTTCAAAACTCTAACAATATTATTCCAAATCCATAAAAGCAAAACTTCTGTTGATGAAATGGAAGCACTTGGAAAAAAATTTTTGCCTTCGTGCGGAAGGCTTATAAAAATAGCTCTAGAAAATAAACAAAGGAAAAAAAAATGAACTTTCATATAAAAAAAAACCATTTGCTTCTAAATGCTATAATTTTATCAGGAGAGGTGTAAGTTTATGAGTCTTCGAAAAAACAGATGTTTCAAAACCTTAAAACTACATTTTAATCTCCAACTACAAACCAATTTTATCCTACTTGAAACTTAATGTAAAGGCTTTCAAACGTAGAAAACAGTTTTCAGATATTTTGACTTCAGACTAGTTTATGATGATTATCTGCAAAAATTTCATGTTGAACAAAGTTACCCCGGTGATCGAAGTTTCCCCAGTTTACGATACTTATGTTTTTATTAAGTTATTTTGTGAAATGTATAGGATTTGATTCAAAAAACGATGAAGGGTTGAGATAAAAATTTCTTTGATAATTCTGACAACAGCTTGTCCATAATCGAGAAATCTTGCCTTGGGAATCTCAAATCTTATTCAAGAAACTGGTGAGTCCGTTATTTTTCTTATCGCTGGTGCAATATCGAGGTATCATTGTACTGGATTTTAAATACTTCCCATAAAACAGTTAAACCAGATCCAAACGTCACTTTTCAGTGGATTTCAGAATTTTGAGCTGATTCCAATCTTTTCTACCATTAGAATCTTAAGTTATGATATTAATTACTTTAAAACTCTTTAGGTGGAATCATTTTCAAATTTTAAAATATAAAGAAAATATGTTGGATTCATGGTTCTGTAAAAAACGATTCAGAATCAAAATGTAGTAAAATTTTAAACCATTTGTTGTTTTCGAGTTCGTACGCTCCTAATGAAATAATCAACGAAATCTTCTCACTTTACAACTAATTCCTACAAAATCATATGGAGCGTTTGGTAGAGAACTCCAAGCTTCACTACTCCCTCGTTCCTGTGATTTTTGCGTTCAGTTCTGTGATCAAAGTGACTCAGAAACATGAAATCGTGTTTTAAATGAAAAAATTAATTCAGGACGTAAAAAAACTTTGCAATCAACGATCAGGCTAAAAAGACTTTACCACAGTAAGCGTTTCAATGTTGTCAGGTGTAACGAAAAAGAAACCTATTTAAAAAAAATTAAGAACGAATGACAAAAGTGAGCAAAGAACCCAGAGTTTACATTAAAAACATAATTCTCATGTTTAGAAAACCTTTGGTTAATCATTTCGATCGATCATTAGTACTCTGTTAAATTTCGTCTCATATTTCACCTTGTTGTTTGTGTTATTTGCAAAAAAAAAATATTACGCACACACAAGAAGCTGTCTTGTAAAATTTGGTCTAAAATTTGTTTTTAAGAAAAGTGTATTGGTGAATTAGTGCTGTCTGTGGTGATCTTCCATTTCCGCCAATAATTTCCACTATAATACCAATTTCTCATTTTTTTTCCACGTCAGAAAACCCGTTCTTCATTTTTCGACACACGCTTTAACCCTTTAATGCATGAGTTTTTTAAAATGAGAAAAGCAGTTATTGATTCAGTGAAATATAATCATTTTAATTCAAATAACACAACTTTAAAGGTTTGAAATTGTTATTTTGAGTATTATAAAAGTTTTGGTCCATCAAAGTTGCAAAATTATTTTTGAAATTTTTAATTCATTTCAATACTATTTTGCAAATTTCTTCCAAACCTTGTTCATTGGGTGCGGGAAAGTATTTTTGATTGATTGAGATTTAGAAAATTGATAGAATATACTAATCTGAAGAAATAACAGCGATTTTCCAAAAACAACTTTTTCAAATATAAATTTGATTTTTGTATATTTTCCGCATACTTTGTAGGATTTCTCATACAAACATTTCGTAATAATAATACCATGAGCTAATTTCTTTTAATCTACAGAATATTTTTTGTGAATGCATCACTCACTTCCGTGATATTTGGATTTTGATTAATGTTTTTTTTTTTTTTTTTGTTTCGATTATAGTCGTTTTACCATCTTTATGGCATTCGCGACTTTATCAACGTTACAGTTGGCGGATCGTCATTGAAAAACTTATCCGGTACAACTGTGTTCGATGTTTACTGTTGGGCTCGAACTCGCGGACATCTGCTCAGGAGGCAACAGACTTGCCAACTGAGCTATATCACAAGCCCTATTGATTAATGTTGTTTTCAAACAACACTACGCATTATTTTTCTCCGCTTACTGTGATGCGTTCTCAAACATTCTTTCACAGAAAATTCTCTCTATCCCTTTCTCTCATTAGAGCAAGTTCACTGTTGTTGAGTAAATGTGGAAAAAAATTTTGACACTTACGGCACATTTTGGAAATTTTGCTATGCCGAAACATTTTCAAGATCTGTGGCCTTCTAGTTTTTTTTTACAACACGTGTTGTATATTCGTATTCTCAGTATGGTGTATCGGCAATAAGTTTGGGATCGTGCGAAACATGCAATATGCAATTAAATTTCGTGCGTTTCTCTGTCATCAAACAACGTTTCGCTAATCTAATAGTTATCTTTAAAGTTGATGAGTTTTTTTCGCTTCTTGGATATTAAGTGAAAATGTTTTTTCAGACTAACTTCGTTAAAACTTAAGCCTTAGTTTGATCCTTTTTTGATAATGTTCACCAAATAGTCGGTATGTTCAATAAATACCTGCAAACTTGTTTCGACCATAAGTTTGTTATCTTACAAGTGGCTCCATGTTTGATGGATCAACATATTTCGATCCTTTTCAGAAGTAAAAAAGACTTGAGACTTTAAGTGTCAAATTGTCTTTGGGGCCGTTCAGATACCAAGTGGACAAAAATGAGATTTTGACCCCCTCTCCGTGCACAAGTGTGGATATTTAGCAACCCCTACCTACCTTCTCCAGATGTCCACCTGAACAGATTCGATTTTTGTTGCCTATATCTAATACTACATTTCCATTTCTTGGTTTATTTTTCATTGCAAGCTCAATTTTTTACAGAATGCATCTCCAAAGCCCATATTTTTTTCTGAATTGAAGATACCGAAACTGACTAGACAACTTAAATTAAAAAGATACGTTAAAATTTCTGATTTTTTTAAAACTTTTTCTTATATTGGAACGTTTTTGAAATTTTTTTCTTTGATTTTATTTGCCTCGGCGAAGCAAAAATGATCGATTTTGATTTATTGATATAAAACAATTCTTCATAATTTGGTAATTTTTCAGATTTTTAGAATTATATTTTTTATACTTTAACGATTGAAAAGGAAATATAAATTTTAGATAAATATATGGAAAAAGGCCAAACACATCAAATTAAAAAAGGGTTTTTTTTGAAATAAGCTTTTTTTAATTTAATCATTTATGTTTCTTTCGAAGGCTCGCTTACTGTGATATTTTACGTCTTTCATAGGCTTTTATGCACTTATACCCCTTTGGCTCGAAGGACGTCATACATTTGGAACCGTTATCACAATAAAACTATTTTAATAATGATCCATAGTTTTTATAAAATAAATCTATTCTTTAATTTAAACCTTCAAAATAAAGTTAATTAAGTAAGAAATGGTTAAGATAAAGTTGCCTTGAGACCAAATTATGATTAAAATTATAAAAATAAATTTCAATCACGGGGATTTTATGGTAATAAAAAATTACATTAGAAATATGAAACTAAGATTATTGGTTGAAACTTGATATCAGATATTTATATTTTTTGTATTTTATTCAAAGCTCAAAAAAATAGTGTTTTTCACCTGCTTTGATTTGTACTTTTGCTCCAAAGCTGTAAGAGGCTCGCGTTACCTGTGTATGTATCTGAGTGCAGTTGTTCACGCATTGTTTGTTTTCTATGCAAAAAGTGAAATTTATTTTCATCAATTCTATCATCACTTTTAAAATATTACTCCGAATACTTGAAAAGGGCTAATTCGCACTATTCGGTACATCTCATGATATTTATTGAATTTTCTAAAAATTCTGAAAATACTACTTCTGAAACTAGAGGTGATGGATAAAATCTGACAAAAAAATTTATTTCCAAAATCAGTTTTTCAAGCATAGGCTCAAAAAACCTGCCAATGATTTAATTTTACCTAGGTGAGATAAAACTATTCCTTCATCACCGACTATTTTCTCGGAAACAAGGAAATCGCTCAAGTTGAACATTCGGGAGAAATTTTTCTAATTTTTTACCAACACAGCTGGATTTCAGAATTCACACCAATTATATCGCCGATACTGTTCTAAATTTATATAAACACAATAATATTTAAACTTTTGAGTAGAAATCCAATCTGAATCTGAAATTTTGGTTATTTCAATTGCAATGGATTATGACTTTTCACTGAAATACTGAAATACTTTCAAAAATGGACTCTTTATTCAATATTCTTTTATTTTATTCAAACATTATACAAAAAGTTTGCAAATATTGAGAGCATGAAGAAAAAAATAATACTTTTCACTTTTTTCATAAATTATTAGTTGCAAATTAGTTACTATTTCTTTGGATTAATTTACAAAAAAAAAATAAATGAAAATCTAGTATGAGAGCTTGAAATTCAAGAAAAAACATTTAAAAATGAAGTGTCAAAAGCTTCATACCTAAGAATTTGATTTTGATGATCTTAATTAGAATTAAATTTATAATTAAAAATTGAAGAATTGGAACAAAAATTATTAATAATTCTATACTTTCGAACAACGATTCAGTGATTCTGGAGTATTTTCAGAAAAATAATTATTCAGTTTTTAATTCAGAGAAATTATTAAAGAACACTTCTTTGTTTTGAAATTGCTGCTAAATGAGAATCATTAAAATTTTGCTGCGGGTCTTACGCTTATATGAAGATGCCTCCCCCCCCCCCCCCAAGAGCCAACTCTAGGACCGCCCCTGTGCATGGTATATAAATGATATAAATCCTTCTTAATTTTTAATCATATAAAAATCAGATTTTTTAATATATGAATATTTATTTAAACTATTTACACTACCGTACTCTACACTGTCTTCTCTTCATAAGAGTGTCTATTGGATCCCTGCAAATTTTGACAAATGACTCCCATATTGTGTAGAGCTATAATTCGGTGTATTGCAATATGCCAATCGGTTATCAATGAGCTTGATTAAAAATTTTCGAAGTTTGTTCACATGAATTGAAGAGCAAAACTCCAGCAATTTTATTCACCCGAATATATATTTTTTTTGCTTTCCACAACATTTCTGGGAATTTTTTAATGTAAAAATATCCACACAAAATTCAGAGTTGATTAAAATTTTACATAATTTGAATTCATTGAAAAAAAGTCAAATGGGACTCCCCTTTTAAAAATTACTATGCTATATTTTCATAACGGAGTCGTCCATACAAACTTTTGACTGTTGATAATATTGTTATTTGAAATGAAGTCCAGGAATGCTGTTTTTTGACGGTCGACGATCCATTTATTCGAATTTAACATCGGTGCACCCGAAATGGGGTGAAAATTTTTGCAATAATGTGGTGACGTGACGAATAGTATACAATGTAATTAACAAAAAAACCTTACATAAATTTTGTTATTTGGAATATGTCCATAAAAAGGGGCCACCATACTACATGACCAATGCACTATGGGGCAGTTCCATACAATGAGGCGGCAAAAAGTATCATTAGTTGCTTTGGACTTTTTTGTAATTTATGAATATTTTGTATGAACATTATTATTTTAACTAACTTAAAATAAATAAATACAAAAATTTTTTATAAACAACTTTAAAAGTAGGATGCTTGGTGTTATTTTTGACCCTACTAGTTATTTATTTTGAAAACCGGGTTTTGGACTAATTGATCATTAAATAATAAATATCATCAAGACATTTCATGAAACTCAAGAGAAAAATGTGTGAAATGATTGATCAATCATGAGAAACATTTTTTTTTTTTTTGACAAACCAACATCAAATTTGTTGAATTTTTACTAATTAATGGGTATAAATTACCCATTTGCATGATATTTTCAGCTTTACTTGACTATAACTCAAAAAAACGGTGATTTAAGGTGCCAGGAATCTCTTTCATTGTATTTTTAGAACCTTAAACTAGATCTTGATAGTGAAAAGAGTATGGGGAAATGCAGGGTTTTTTTTGGCAGTGTGTAAATTTAGTGTGTAAAAATTTTGAATAATTCAAATGATAGCTTTCAAAATATGCTTTCATATGGTGTACTTTAAATATAAGGAAAAATGTTTTCCATAGAAATATATGTGATTTTAATTTTTTTCTTCATCATATAAATTTTTCAATTTTTCAAAGTCTGATGTTTTTGGTGCGTCCAGTATTCAAGATAATGAGTTGAAAAACTGGGAATATCTAAGTCAAATATTAAGTTATTAACTAGTAAAAAAAGCGATCCGATAAAGATCAGTTTTTGATTTTATGCCGCCTCAAACCCCATAGTGTGATATGCCCTGTAGTTATTATAATGTATTAAAAAAAAGCCAAAATATCCCAAGATTGAATAAAGTATTTCTTCACAAAAACGCACTTCACATTCAAACATTGAATATACCGGTAAACTACAATTATATCACTTTTACTCACATCCTTAATGAACTTTTATCAAAACTTCTCTAAGCAATCAAGTCAAGATGTTTTACGAATGCTTAGCTTAGCTTAGCTTAGCTTGATTGACTACGCACATCCACCTTTAATCGTTGAACCTGAAATACTCTATCAATGTTTTTAAAAAAATTCTGAAGGCTTCTTGCCATTTTCTGAATAATTCTCATAATATGCACTTCAAATCCATGATCGCAGGCGTGTCTCTGTAAAACAAATTGCACTTTGCCAATTGTTGCTAATACGTGATGAATCAATTTTTTTTAGAGATTAAATGAATGGTTCTTGAGATTAGCAGCTCATTCACACTGCACAAAACTTATGCTCTCTCATCGAACGTCAATAACGGCGCCGGCCACATACTAGTAGTCAATGGATACATTGGAAAAAAAAGAGAAAGGAATGAAAGATTTTTTTGTGCTTTAGGGCCGAGGTAACCTCTGCATCCTAACATAATAATTTTGGTTGGGAGTGGGGTAAAAGGAATTGATTGGAAGACGTTTGTGACTTGTGTTACGGTGAACCATAAAAAATATGTTCTTTACCCTATCGGTTTGTATTTTATTAATCGCAATTCAATCTTAAAACTATCTTGAAATTCTAATATAAATTCGTCTCAGAAATAATTCAAAATAATTTTCATGAAAAAATCCCAATTGCTACGACAGTAAACAAAATGTTAAGAAAAGAGTTTTTTTACCAATAATTTTAAGCCTATTTTTCCAAATTTGTTCAATTATGCCTCCAAAACGAAACTTGTTTAGCAAGTTTCAAAAAAATAATCGAGAAAAGTTTTTTGGAAGCCTAATAAACGGATCTTAATCTGTTCATGAGTTTATATGTTTTTTTTGTTGAGTAATTTCTGTGGTGTGAAAATTTTTCTCAGATTCTTGGTTGTCATATAAAATTGCCTGGATTTGTCTGGCCCAAATACGTGCTCAAAAAGCTTTGACAACCTTATATTAAAGTCAATTATTTTTGCTCCAAGCTAGAGGGTAAAACTTTTTTTTCAGAGAACACAGACTTCGTCCCAAACTATGATGCTTATAACCGGGCACTTTACATGTCCACCATTAACTGCATCTTTTATCGAAAATGCGGAATCAATCTAACCAAAAAATAAAATAAAATTATTTAAAAGTTCTCGATACCCACTTTATTACAATACAACGAAGTGAATACAACGAGTAACATTCCAGGCTTGGTTAAAAATGAGCATTTTAAAGAACAATTTTAAATTAAAATTTAGAGATCACACACAGGACTCACGTCAAGTTATAAAATCCATTATATAAAATGTTACCTTTAAGCCTCTGGAAAAAGTACTTAGGACGTTGATAAGAAAGTTTCTCAAAATTTACGATGAAGAATGAATCCATTCAAGAAAAACGACCAAACGTTGATCATCTCTCACCTTTATAGTTGGTAGAAGAATTTTCATCATTTTAGCTGGGTAAAATTGGTAGGTAGCGTGAACCAATTGGTGAAAATTGTTGCCACCGAGCTGAGAATATCGCCCCAGGATCCTTGAACAGCATACGCACCTCGTTTATGGTAGGACTATGAACATTAACATTCAAATTTATGAGTTCAATGATTTTTAAATTTATACATAAAGCTCATCTCATACCATGTTATTATAAAAGTTAAATTGATCTTAAACTCAACTGCTTCACTTCCAATAAATACATGATAGAAGGAAGAACATTAGAACACTAACTATTTTCAGATTGGAAATTTGATAAACTGTCGCCCAGCACTGTAGCTTCTGTGCAGCGGAATTGCTTCAAAAAAATATCCCCAAACCAAACCCCTTTCGGAGCCAACCCGCTAGACAGAGGTGCAGCAGTAATAAGTGCGGCACCTCTCGAAAATATCGATTTTAATTTATGAGAGAGGCTTTGCTGGAAGGTTTTGTGAAGTTGATACCATTATATGGCTGGCCACAAACGCCATCAACGACACACTTTGCATGCCACACCACGTTCAAGCACGAATGAATGTGCGGGCCCTGAGATTTTCCCAGCTTGCGTCTGGTGTGGCGGCTTGTGGGTTGCGTACTCTGTCTGAAATATATGGCAGCCCTCACCCTTATGAATGGAGTCGGTATGGCATAATTCTGACAGGGCCCAGGAGCCAAAAGAGGAACTTCCATTCGCAAATTCGTCGTCGTCATCAGCTGGGGAATGTGTGATATATGAGGGCATTATTTTCGTCGCCGGCAGGCTAATTATGGTTAGGATCGAGAGTCTGGAGGAGAATCCAATGCATTATCTGCATACGCACCAGAGCTCTAGAGGCAGGTTTCTACCATTCGGGTCGATTAGTTTGCGCGAAAACGATGAACTCATACACGATTGGTTTTCCCACTTTAGATGGAGTATTACAGTAACACGCTGTTAGCGCCATAAATGTCGA
This sequence comes from Uranotaenia lowii, assembly GCF_029784155.1. Classification (NCBI taxonomy): domain Eukaryota; kingdom Metazoa; phylum Arthropoda; class Insecta; order Diptera; family Culicidae; genus Uranotaenia; species Uranotaenia lowii. The sequence goes on from NC_073692.1 coordinate 86,626,870, forward strand.
TATTTGGCAGATGTAGGTTATTTTTAACACAATTACATTGCTTTCTTTAACCACATCTTAACACACCAAAAACATTTCAGCGGCCTATTGAAATAGTTTTCAGCTGTCTCTTCGAGTGTGTTTCAAACCACGAATGTTTTTCTTCCAATTCGAAAACTATGATTAAAAAAATAAAAAAAAAATCATAAATTAAATTAAGTTGAAAAATGGCCTAGATTCTAAAAAATGTTTCCAAATAGAATAAAACCACGAACCTGCAAAGTCTTGTTTTAAAACAACACTAATCAAAATCTAAATATCTCGGAAATGCGTGCATATTATTCATTAGTGAATTCACAAAAATTATTCTAGATATTGAAAAAATAAAATAGCTCATAGTATTCTTATCACTGAATTTTAATGTATGCGTGAGATATCGAACGAAGTTTGCGAAAAAAATTCAAAAATCCAATTTATTAATTTTTTTGAAAATAATGGTTTTTGGAAAATCGGTGTTATACTTTAACACTTGCAAACTTTAACAAATTTTTTAATCTCAATCAATCACAAACACCTTCCTGCACCCAATTAACAAGGTTTGGAAGAAATTCGCAAAATCGTATTGAAATGATTTAGGAATTTCGAAAATTATATGTCAAATTTGATGGACCATATCTTTTAAAATTCTCAAAATAAGGACTTCAAACCCGCTCAGTGGTGTTATTTGAGTAAAAATGTTATAATTTCACTGAATTAATAACCGCTTTTCTCATTTTAAAAAGTCATACTTCAAAGAGTTAAAGATTATATTTTTTGAGTTACTGCACGAAATTAGTAATATTTATCCAATGACTAATATTTATCCACTAATTTCCTGATAAAAGAAAATCAAAATATGCATTCATCCGAACATGTGAAAATTGCGCCTTTAAATATCCAACGAATTTAGGGTAGTAGACAAACTTTTAGGATTGGTTTTGTCTTACACTTATAAAATGTGAATTTAAAACTATTATGGCCAGAAAAGTCGATGAAACTTTAACCTTTAGATTTTGCCTGATTTTTTCCAACGCTGGGGGGGGGGGCACCCTGATTAAATGGTCAAGTCTTCCTTAATGAAGGATCAAGTCTCCTATAGCTTTCGAAATATCACAGTTTTTTAGTCCCATGAAAACGCTTCTAGTTCATCTACGGGTTCATGTATCGATCTAACTTTTGCAACGTATAAACTTGAAACTGCTTTTCATGTTTTAAAATGCTTTAAACTGAAATTCATAATAAAATTATCTTGTAGTTCTATATTTGTTTTGACATTCAACACTTAATTTATGACGCATGTTGTAATCGAATACCTTAGCTTTACTTTTTTATCTGCATCTGTGAAACATTTTGACTTGATTACATTGAGAATTTTGGATGAAAGCTCATTTAGAATGCTAGATGAAATGATATAATGCTAGTTTAACAGGTTTATCGTAGTTGCAAATTATACAAAAACATTTGAAAAACTATAAAAAAATCATGACGGTTTAATCGATTTTCTTCAAAATATGTTTTTCTCATGAACGATTTACAAACATAATATTTTCTTGTAGTGTATATCTTGTTGTAATAACCTTGTTGAATCGAAATATTATTCGAGATTTGTGTGAAGATAATCGCGATATTCAAAGTTAGTCACTTATGATAAAGTATGCTTATGTTATGTAAAACATTAAGAAATTTTACATTTCACCAGAAAGTATCATCACATTTCACTAAAAACTTTCTTCGGTACACTTATCATTTAGTGAATTTTCAGGATCTCTTTCAACAAAAGTGAATTTAAATGCACCATAGAAAATTTAATCTTAAGTTTGAGTTCAAATAGCTATGGCTTTCAGTTTTTGTTCGTCTATTCTAAAAATCAATCTTATCAATCGAAAACGTTCACTGTAGAATGTAGTAAGTTGCTATCGAAATACTGGTATATGATCCTTTCATTTACCGTGGTTGAATTAAAAGGAATCTTCCGATTGCTTTGATTCAGTAAAAAAAGGTTATTTTTGTGATAAATTTTAGCTCTTAACATGTGCACCTGCTGGAAGAACAACCTCGGATCAATGAAACCTCGGGTTACATGAAATATTTGATACCCTTTATTTTTGCTCTGGTTTTGAATATCATCCAGGAACATAACTCGGTTAATACATGCATTTTGTTTTGCTGTTCAATCAAGCTTCATAAGCGAATTTAGACTTAAAATACCCTAAAAAATCAATTCAATAGCATAACAATTGAATTGATTTTGAAAGAAACTGGTGGCTCGAATAAGCGGGGTTCTACTGTATAAGGATTTTGATAACCTATCCAATAACAATTTTCCATTTATTTAATTTATACTGATATTTTATTTCTCGTTGGTGATAACAAATTAAGGGGGGTGAGGAAATAGGTGGCAATAATCTCGGGTTCGTCCGGCTTCAGAGGGCCCCGAGGAAAACAGAGATTTAACGATACTTGAATCACACTTGAGGTTGCCAGATTGTCCGGTTTTATGGTTTTATCCAGGTTTGCCCGGATATTTAAGACACATTTTGGGAACAGTCCAGCCCGGATATCATTGAAAAAAGCACGGATTTTGCCCTGATTGTTTCACTTTAATTGGGAAATGAAACAAAAAAAATGTATCATGAACTTTTTTTAATTTTTGCCCTTGAAACGGAATTTTTTGAGGAACCTCTTCAAAAAAAAAGGATTATTTTTTTGAAAGCATTGAATATTATTAAAATCTGTCTATAAATTTTGATGAACATTTTTTTTTCAAATTTTTTTCTTGATTTTGTTGAGTAATTTCAGGGTTTTAAAAAATTTACACGGATATGGCCCAGATTTTTGGTCGTCAATTTAGAAATCAAATGTCCGGATTTTACCAGGTTTTTATGGAAAATTGCCCGAATTCTCCGGCCCGGGTATGTACAGAAAAATTCTGGCAACCATAATCATACTGCTATTTGTTCCAGAAATTCAGGAAAAGGAATCGGAACTATAAAATCGTAATTAAAACTTGAAATTTAACAGTTAAGAGGGGCCCCCTTATTCAAATATTTTTACTCCTAAGTAAGTATTGCAGAATTTACCCACATCCATGCGGTTTGAGCATTTGGGCGTTTGATTTCAATGTTTCATCAAAAAACGGTACATTTCAAACAGAATCAAATGATTATTTGAAAAAAAAACCACAAGGAAAAAACACCATAATCTTTTTTTAAATACTTCAACAGCGTTGAAATCGATTTTCATACTCCAAAAAAGTCAATTTATATAGAGAAAGCTAAAAAAATTGGATCCAACTCAAATTTTCAATTTTTTAAAAAATAAAATGAATTCATCCAGCAAAATACGGATTCGTTTTTACAATTTTCTAAGAACTGGAACATACCGTAGTTTTTTCTTGACCAACCCGGGCATGTCCTAATAAATCCGGGAAATCTTAAATGCTATCCCTACAATCAAATAAACACCACTTTATCTTAACCCGTTCGAGACCGATTGCACACCGTGTGTGCAATGGAATTTTTGTGCTTTTACCTGAACAATCATTCATTGTAAGTTTACTATTGCTCGGAAAAATAATAGACTAATACCAATGGAATCCGCAAATGTTAGGCAAAATGTTTTCAGAAATAATTTTGATAAAAATCAAACGACATGAAAGTTATCTAAGAGTAAAGTAGTGTGAGTTCGAAAGTCGTGATAAGGCCTCCGTCTCGAATGGGTTAATTTTCGCATGAAGAATATAAATATTTTAAGAGTTTCCTGCGCATCAAACAATGTTTTGATTATGTAACATTTTTTCAACCTTGAACAATATTTCTCACAGCTTTTAAGGTGGCTGGAACAGTTTTTTTTATCTTTATCGAGATTCGAATAAATTACAGTATTTGCCATTTTTTTTAAAGAAAATTTTAAGTACAGAACAGGTAAAGTAAAAGTAAAAAATCTTCCATTTTCATTAAAAACAAACCTTTTGCAAAATCACAAAACGTTTTGCATTAGTTTAATAATTTTGCATTATTTGTAATATTTACTAAGACACATTTGAGGCCCTTGGTGCCATAGGGGTATAAGTGCAATAAAGTATATTTTGAGAAAACAGGCTTTCAAATTGACGTATTTGGCCATTTTCCATTTATTTTCCGAGAATTTGTATTTTTCTTTCGAATGTAGAAGTATGTAAATAAAATTCTAAAAATCGAAAAAATCATCAACTGTAGTGTTGAATGGGAAGAATCGTTTGGCATTATTAACTTAAAATCGACCATTTTATCACTCTGAGAGCATCATTTCAGAATTTTATTCGGGCAGAATTCTGATAAGCGCCAGGTATTACGAAGTTAAATAAAAATGTGATGAAAGTGAAGACACTGTGAAACATTTAAAATTTTGAAATTTTCATTGGGGTGGTCTTTCCACCCTTTCTTCCTAAAATCAATTAAAAAAAACAAGAATTGAAAAAGACTACGAGTGTTGCTTGAATTGAACAAATCAGAAATTTAGAGTTCATTGTTAGGTTTATTTTCATCATGAAAAAAATTCACATTGTTGAACTGCTAATTTCATAAAATTAAATTCAAACATGAATATTTCTACATAATTAATTTTATCATTTCGCAACTTTTATATTACAGATTTTTTAAACTCAGATGATCAAGTATTGTGTTGTTTCTAAAGTTATTTGGGATTTTTGTGTTTTGAAAAATTGAAACTTATTTTCAGAGTATTTATCTCATAAGGATTCTTAATTGTTTTCCTTTGCAATGTTTACTGATTCTGTGTTTTAAACTGCATTTTTTCTAACGTAACTTTCGTCACATTTAGAAGGACAATTTGACAAACGTTTCTGTTTTGAAAATTTGATCTGGTGAGAACTTCATTCATATTTTATAATGGTAATCCACACAACATTTGTAAATTTTTTCCATATTTCATGAAAACGAATATTTGTGTTTTAAAAATATGAAATTGAAATCAACGTTTTGATTATGAATTATGTTGGTTTTGCTATTCCTAATATGGCTCTTGATGTAACTGTAATTCTTAACTCTGCATATGAATTTCATTTCAGGCCCTTGAACCCTTGAGTGCAAAAAGGTATGTATCGAGAAAATACGCTTTTCAATTGATGTGTTTGGCAATTTTATATATAAATTTCGGGAATTTGTATTTTTCTATTAAATGTAAAAATATGTAAAAAATTCTAAAAATCATAAAATTTCTTCAAATATAGCAAGAAATGTGAATAATTGTTTGGCATCATTAACTTAAAATCGAACATTTTGTTACTAATATCCTTTTGGCTCTGAGATCCTCATTTGTAACTTGTTTCGGAAATCTTGGTATGAAATTATGGTTTTGATTCAAGCCATTAAATTGTGATTTTGAATAAAATCTAATTTAGGGTTTTGAATTCTTAGTCTGAAATCTGTATGCTACTTCCTATTTCTCATGCAGTAAATATTTAATCTGCTAACGATGAAGCACCTACCACATACAGCACATCCATGATGAAATATAAATCATTTAATATATCTTTGGATTTGCTTGGAATAGAGAATTGAAGTTCATTAACTGGTTAATCGCCGCGATGAATTGTTTGTTGTTTTCATCGACTTTTTTCAGCGAAAATTAAAACAAAATTACTTGCCAGTTGGTCCGAACGCTTCTAGCTACTTTTGGCGTATCGCTCCTCCTCAGTGAACCTTGAAATTTAATTTATTAATTGTATAATTTTTCCATTTTACAAGAACTAACTATCTTACTTTATCTAGCAATCGTCGTACTGTTATTCGCTGTCTGTTGTTTGTTTTTGATATTATGTTTACATTTATCTGTCAGTGTCTTGATCTTTGGTAAAATGGAGTTGTCTGCTGATTTGAAATTAATAGAATCTTTCTGTTTGTTAACAACGTCTCTAAAATGTGAAGCATTTCTGCACAGATTCTGCTGTTGTACTTCGAGACTTTTTCTAAAATTTTGTATTTATAAAATCGAAAACATGACCGTATGCGATATTGTTTTGTGCAAGCTCGGTTCCTCCTATTTTTTGTTTTAAACATCGTTTTTATGTTGTCCCATCCTTCTGTAAGAATTGACTTGTTTCACCAATGTAGAATTTTTCACATCCGCCACATTTAATTTTCTCCGAAAAAAGTCGATGAAAACAACAAACAAAGAATTTAAGTTCAAGATAAAGATATTAAATAAATAACGAATTCAATTTAACATTTAACAGCTAAGGGTCCCCCCGAAAAAATGCTCCGGGCTCCCTGATGGCTTAATTTCTGATGAAAACCTATCATGATAAATTTATGTATTCTGAAATCACATCAACATCTAGCATAGCATTGCATAGCTTAGAATTGCATAGCATTGGGTGACTACACACATCTTGCATTTGCTGATACACAAAGTACAACTTAATCATCAAAACAAACACAAGATGCCAAAACGAGTATCAGGATTCAATATTCGTTTCAAGTGTTGGTTTAAAAAATAAGTGTAGTACAATAATGCACACCGCGACAAGTCAATGTAATCATAATGGGGATGATCTGATACAGTAAATAAATCTTTACAGGTGCAGAGAACTCATACGACCCAGGGCACTGTATTCAGATAGGAAGGGGAAGGGATATTATGGATATATGGAAATTCTACTCGGCAAATGGGACTGAAAAAATGAGTAAAAGCATGAAATTTTCAAAAAGAAACGATCTCACCAAATCCATTGAATGGTATAGAAGGTTTAGTCCAGAGCTGTCACCCAATTCTTCCTGATTGGAATCAACTGGAACGGGTTGCAACCAAATATTTTTCAAAATATCTGTCGCCTACGCAACGCAACGCGCATCGCAGCAATCTTAAAAAGAACTGCAGTTTTTCGCCCATGGCGGATTTTTTTCTTTTTCTCTTGTTTCTTCAGATATCTTTTAAAACAATTTTTCCTGACTTCACCAGTAGTCGACCACTGAGCACATTTTTACATCGGAAAGTACGCTTGTAAATCAATCGATAAATTTGACAATCGATATCCCGGAAAGCTGTTTCCAAACTTCACCCATATATAAAAAAATGTATGAATTCTAAGCAGATATGAAGTCGCAATATTTTAAAAAGGCTTTTCTAGCAACCCAGACATATGACTGCTTGTTCCTTATTCAGTTTTTGTAAATTAAATGAGGTCTTCAGACCCAAAGGGGTATAAGTGAAAAAATGATCGATTTTGAGTAAATAATGCAAAACGATTTGGGTTTTGAGAATTTCGTTTATATACTTAAATAGGTTCGAAAGAAAATTACATATTGTTGAAAAAGTATGGAAGATGACCAAACACAATATTCAAAGAGCGTGTTTCTTGGAAGATACCGTTTATACTACGGTTGCCATAATTTTATCAACACGTTATCCAGCAAAGTTGCCTGAAAAAAAAAACTGTGATTGGCAAAAAAAAATACTGACTATCTGTGATTTTACCAAAAACTTCTGTGATTATTTTCTGTGACGCAATTTTCTTAATTTTCATTAAAAAAAATTGTGTCTTTTTTACACACAATAAGCAAAATCATTTTATCATATTTTTACAATCTACACAATATACAATATTTAAAAAAAATCTGTGAAATCTGTGAATGGTTCCAAAATGCTGTGATCTGTGACACAGATTTTGTGATAACTAAAAATTCTGGGAAATTGCAGATTTTTGTGTGATGTCGGCAACCTTGGTATCTAGGCCGGATTTTATCCATGAACTTGGCAAAATCCGGGCATTTGATTTCGAAATTGTCGACCGAAATCCGGGCAAACTTGGTTAAAAGCTAGGAAACACTCAACACAAATTTTTTTTTGAGCTCATCAGAAGATTTTAAATTGTATTTTAGGCAACCATAGATCCTTTTATGAGTATTTTTTATAGAACTTGCTAAACAGTTTCGTGTGTCAATTAATTAAAAAAAAGTATCAACACAATATGTTTTTATTTATTCGAGTTGGTAAATATTTAAGGTGAATAAATCCTGGTAAAATCTGGGCTTTTTTCAAATGGAATCCGGGTAACCGGACTGGACCAGACTTTGCCCAAATTTTGTATAAAATATCCGGGCAAACCCAGATAAAACCGAACAATCTCGCAAGCTTAAGTTATACTCCTTTTGTCCCGAGGGTTTAAAATATTTCTCCAGGGTTCTCACCAAAAATCATATATCATATATCACATTTTCAAGTTACGAATTGAATAGATTCTTTTACGTAGATTTGTCAAAGGGCTTCTTTCATTAGGATTGAAATTATCTGAAGAATTTCTTAGGAAATCTTCTACAATCAACTAATAACTAACTCAAAGGTTCCACATACCTGAAAACACTACAATTCCGTTTGATATTTCAATCCCACATCATCCGTTTCCATACAACTGGATGTTCTTCTTTCTAAGGATTCAATTGATACGAAACGAACTTCACCGTAACTAAATAGTTGCTAGTAGTAGTCGTATCATCTTTCTGATGCCTCACCCCTTCACAGCACTCGTCACATCGTCACCAGGCGACATGTCATCGATTTCGTTTTCATTAAGCACCAACATCACCATCATCTTTCATCTATTCCTTTTATTTTTAAAAGAAGTACTGCTGTCGAGGTTGAAATTTCAATCCAAAAAGCTTATCGACGAGTCTTCTTGGAAGCTAAACTAACCTTCTCGGTTCAAAAGATTTTAATTCCTTCACTATAGACACACGAAAACGAACATATTTCAATCACATCGGCATCGGAATTAATATTTAAAATCTCCCTCTGGAAAGTTCCGGCAAATGGAACGGTAGTAATTTCGAATCCCCGCAGCACCGTTTTGCCCCTTCAACTGCTCCACTGGATCTCACAGATTTCAACGCTTTCCACGGCCCGAGGTTACACGGTTCACCGGATTTTGTGATAACATCTCTCGTCTGCTGCTTTCCACATGCCAGGCTCAACTTTTTTTCTACTTTTCCTTTTTCATTCCCGGTTCCCGATATCTGTTACCGAGATATATATTTTTCAACCCTACCCGGTCCGATTATCTTCTGTGTAGGGTCTCTGACGAAACCGGGTTATGCAGAAATACTGGCTCACTCATTCAGCAGAGTAAAAAAAAACCGAACGATAATCACCGGAATTCAACGATACACATTCCGGTACTTTCCGGTTGAATTCGTTACTTCTCGAGGGCTGAAAATCGATAAAACTGTTTCTTCAGTGCGTCACTATCTCTGGAAATTCGCATCCAGATGCTGCACCAGTCACGACGATTCATTGCTGTTGTGTCCTTTACCATACTTTAGTTCACTTTGTCGAGTTGAGGTTAAGCTAGCGTTTCAGCCAAAACGAAACAAATAAGAATCCGAATCCTGACAATCCATGTGGAAAACGTCTGAAGTCGACCAACTAACAGCCAAAAATCACGTTTTCTTTGGTCCTTTTGTGGAGTGGTTTAGTAGTGGGTGGTTACTGGAGGGGGTGATAAATCCTGGGAAATCGTTCTCAGGAAAGTTTTCCAGGAAAAATTTTTTTTCTCCACACATCTGTTACAGATAACATTTGCTGCCAGTCAAACACACAGTTGAATTTAATTGGAGATTCACCGGAAGAATGATCAGCAATCAAACAGAGCCCCGGTCCCGATTCTCCCAGTTGTTATCCTTTAATTTTCGACTTTACGCTGAGAGCCCATCCATTAGCAGGAAACACATCACTCCAGCAAGAGCACTCACTCGGTCACCTTAATCCTTAAAGGCGGACAGACGTTTGTCCAACCCAAAAACGGAAAACTCCTACTTTCCAAAGACAAAAAAAAAACAACACCAAACGTGATTCAACCCACCGACATCAACATTGTGGGTGCAAGGAAAACAGAACAGAGCAGAGCAGCAGTTCGAAAACACGAGCGCCACGAACAAACACACGACGAAATGCGGATGGCGAAAAGTTCCTCCCGGAGAACAGACACACTTGAACAATATCCGACCACGTCCCGAGTGCAACTGAACGAGAACGACAGGCAGCTGGCTTGAGCAAGGGCCAGAAGACATTTCCTCGACACGAAACGTAACACAACAGTGTGTCGAGACGTTTTTCACGAGAACGGTTCGGAAAATGAACGGTCCAGGATGAGGAGGGAAAACTGAGTCGTGTGACAACTACTTTCGTCGGAATGTTGTCGATGATACAAATAAAAGGTACGCTATGTGACATTGGAGACGTCGCGTCACTTCAATTCAATGATGGTGAATGATATACCTATGAGGAGGTATGTGGTACTTCTTACATGTTTGTTTGTTTGCAATTGTTTGAACTCATCATAGTGTTTATTTTTGGAACCTTTAAAAAGAAAAAAAATCGGCATCTCTGATCATTTGCCACATTCTTTAAGAGAATCTTCCCTTTTCAACGCACTATTGAAGAGAATTCACTTTTTTATTTGAAGATTTTTGAAGCTTTCACTTATAATTATTCATTACAATACAACTTTAAATAAAAAATTTTTAAACTAAGATGTTGAATTTTTTTTTCGAAAATGAATATTAACTCAAAGACAACTCAAAGACAAAATGCACAAATGACAGCTTTATTCGATCAGCCGTATCAATCCTGACAAGAAATACTATACATTTTAGGTAAGAATCAGTTAATTTTTGTAAAGACATTTTGAAATTTGGTTAACACACAATAAACATTTCAGTCCCTGATGACGATCCTATATGGATTGAAACGTTGGAACGTTAAATAAATAGTTGTTTTTGCTGCTTGAACAGACTGAAAGCTGAAAAAATTTCCTTAAATTCTGGTAACAGTCGTTAAAAACATCGGACGTCTATTGCTTAAAATGTTTTAAATAGGTATACAATAAAAATAATTTTAATAGTTTAAAGCTGAAAAAAACTGCACATGCAACTCATTGATGTAGGCTCTAGGCGAAGAAAGCAGACGTTTTTTTACGAAAACAAATAGCTAAAATTTGGTTTTTTGAAGATAGAAGCATTTTTGGTGATAAAGGTTGAAAAATTGAACCGATCGGATTCTGGAATAATTCCTCCGAAACAGCGAAGCCGGCAGATATCACCTAATTAGTCAAACCACGTTCCCAGAAATTTTTACCGCATATCTGTTTTTTTTTTCTTTACGTTCTATAAAGAAAAGCATTTAGCAGTAAACACCAGGCTTCAAACCTTCTTTGATCCAGTATCTTTTGCGTTTTCATCACATAGTTGGCCTGGCGCTAATAGTATCTGCAATGCATATTCTATGTATAAAATAGTATGTTGAAAAGATAATTTTCATTTTCCAGGGTACATAAAAATTTTGGCCATGTTGGTGTTAGAAGAAGTAGAATAAGAACTCCAATATGTGTTGTTAGCCTGCTTGGTTGAATAATTCTTCACAATCAAAGCAATCGAAAGATTCCCTTCAATTCATACTGTGGTTGAATTCAATGTTCTGAAAATCACTCATTTTCATTGAGCCATGTTTGACTGCATTCGGATCCCAAAAAAAAGTAGCAGTCAATTTTCCTTTCTCCAACCAAAGCATACAAACAATTATGCATGACAACGACGCTTCTGAATTTGAAATACTCATTAAAAAACAAGCTATGGCAGGGAAGGACGCAGACTATCAGTATTCGAGCGTCTTGATAGGGATTGCCTTCCTTGATGGTTTTCAACCTCTTAGAATCAAAACTGATATGTATTAGTTTTGAGCAATCCATTGAAGCTAAGGTTCCAATCACTATAAGCCAACCGCACTGAAGTGCCAAGTCCACGCCACAGTATTTGTCAGTATGCGGTTCTGACATTTCTTCTAATTTTCATTATTAAACATTCATGATTGTCAATCAACAACAAATATGATCGACAATGATGTTTGTGGATCAATCAGTAAGCGACGCTCAGAATGTACCAACAAGTATGTCGATCACCTCTGATTGAACACGCTACGACTAGCAAAGAGAGCACACAATGTAGTTCGGCTGATTTTTTATAACTGTAATTTCTGAAAAAAAAAACCTACAACTTTAACCTTAGCCATGTGCATATCGCAGTAATTAAAGAAGACATATGCTAGCTAGAAATGAATCCTGATTGCTTTTCTAGAGCGATTTTCGGAACACTGGTTGAACTAAAGGGAATCTTTCGTTTACTTTGATTTATAGGAATAAGAAGATAATTCTCACTTCCTTCATTCTGATCAGAATTGAGCGTACTCTCAGATTTTTAGAAATAGTTCTGGTCCTGAAAAGATAAAGTGTGCCGAAAATTCGCCAATGTATGAGAAATAATGTAAGGGAATGTGATAAGGATTTCTTTAAAGTTTTTCAATTTCCGGCAATCTCCGATGATATATATGAATAAATAATATGCTTGAAAAAGTAGAAAAATTTAAACTTAATGTTAAAAGGTAACATTTTTTAAGGAAACACATCAAAACTACATTTTTCTTTCATAATATTTTTTTTTTCAAGCAACTCTATACAAAGCTGAAAACTTTTTAAAGTAATGCAAACAGTTAGTTTTTTTAGATTATTTCTTTTTGAACCACATCCAATATGCCCAAAGTTAAAAAAATAGGAAGGAGAAACATTTTGATGATGAATGATTAACTTGTAGATTTCTTTTTTCAACTGAAAACTGCCTTACGTCTTCGATAAAAATTATCAAGGAGAATAATTCCTTACAACTTAATTTTGGATATTTCCTACTGTGAAGCCAGTAATTTTCAACAGCTATTAAATCAAGATAGTTTTTTATTAATTTTTTAAAAAAATTCTTCAAAATTAATAGTGTTCAGCTATAATTCATGGTTTTAGATCTTTTTCATCGACATGTTTGGAGCAATTATCAATATCGATATTTTTTATACATCCTAGCTCAATAATGGATGTTTTGAAGTTTTTATGAATAATTATTAATGAAAGTTTTAAACACTTGTCCATGTACAAATCTCTGAAAAAAGGTGTTCTTGACCTCCTATTGATTTATTTTTGCTAAATGCACTATTAAGATAAGGAAGAGTCTTCTCTAAAAGGTGGCAAATTTTCAGAGAAGCAGATTTTTTTTCCTTGAAATTGTTCTAAGAACATTCTCCGTCTTGCTTATTTTTCTTGCATTTGATCTGTATTATTGAAAAAGCTGAAATTGGCGACGGAGTTGCAAGGCAAAATTCTGTTTGATGAATGATTTTCCAAAAAATACGATTGAAATTGTTTTCCTTCACATTCCAGCGATAAAACGGTTAAATCAAGGGTCAGGTGAAGGCTGATAAATTCAAGGCTTGGCGCACAGCGGGATTTCGCTGCCGGAAGAATATTGATTCATTTTAGTTTTAATATGTCAAAAAATTACACCTTTATATAATCATACACTATTTCGATTTATACATTGCTTGAAATCCATTGCAATTTAAATACAAATTAGAATCTATTTTTTTCCGGTTCTTTTTGTAAACAATTGCTGATTTCCAGCACTTAAAGATAGCCGATTTTCAAGCAACTGAGTTTGCTGATCGTTTCCAGCTATTTATATTGCTCGAAAACCAATGGGACAAAACCAGCAAAATTTTGCTGGTTTCCAGCTATTCAAAATTTGCTGTGTATGGAACAGCATGTTTGGTGCCTATGTATTGAAAACTGGTTTTGGACGATTTTGGCGTCCTGAACTCAAATTGATTGTCAAATTTTGTCTATCAGCTCTTGTTTTGGTGAAATGACGTATGGAAATTTACAAATTTTGAAAAAAAAATTATCATTCATAACTGATGAAACAACAACAACAAAAACTTTTAAATCAATTTATTATCCAATCGAGGGTTAAGATTTTGTATACATATTTTAGTTTAAGAGATACAAAGCCTTGAACAAAAAAAAAACAACTTTTTTTTACATTTTTAAAGATAACAATACAATGGCGTAAATCTTTTAGTATTTGATATTAAAGATTTGATTCATTGAGGATCTTTGTTGAAGTTCGTTTTAAAAAATATCTAAAGCATTTTTGAACTCAGTTGACTGACGATTATTTTTCATGTGAAATCGGGCGCTAAATCCAAAAATGAAAAACAAAAAATTCTCAGTACATATATCAGTTTTTGAGATATGCTCCAAACAGAAAATTTGAAAAAATAAAAAAAAGCACTTTTATTTAGATTAAAATACTTCAGACTATATTACAGTAATTTGAAATCTCTTTCTTGCATATAAAAGGTTATTAAATTTTCTATCGATTATCTGAACTTCACTTTTGCGTATGATGAACAGTTTTGTTGATATTAGCGACTCGATGATAGAAAAAATCATAAAAAACACATTTTTTTAAACCAAATTTTGTTCTAGCGGAAGTTTTAGACTTGATGGTAACATTTAAAAATTTTATTTTATATTGGCCTTAAAAATCAATTTAACACAAAGATTTAAAGTGGTTATTTTTTAAAACCGGGTGAAAATTTAGGAAATTATGGTTACTTTGCCATAGCAGAAATTTTTGCATTTTTTTATAATTTAACGAACCGCAGTACACTAATCATAGTATAGGAAAAATTTATCATGGTATATCGCACTCGCTCCAATTTAAAATTAAATATTAGCTTATCAGAAGGTCACATACCAAATTTCAGAAAGATCTAACCATGGGGAAGGGTTGCTTAAGTCTCAAATGTGATAAATTTTCTTAAAGCCTAGAAAAAGACAAATATTTCACTCCAACAATGCAACACGATTGGCCTTAAAACAGGCATGTCAAACTGGGGGTTCACGGGCCGCATGCGACCCGCGTAGCCCCGTCTTAAATTATCACAAAATTCCCTACTACACAGAAGAACCCCGGGTTTTCCTGCTACAAAATATTAAAAAGATTTTTTTTTTGCTACGAGAGGAAATAATATTAATTTTGGAAATGAAAGATTTTTAATGCGGCCCGCACTCTTAAACGAATTTGACATGCCTGCCTTAAAACAAAAAAGTTATTACGGTTTAAAGAATGTATTATTTAAATTACTCTTTGCGTGTTATACAAAATTAAAGCCCAAAATATAATCTTTTAAACGCAATAACATTTTTGTTTTATGTCCAGTCGTGTTCAAGTCTTCGAATGAAATATTTGTCTTTACTTAGGCTTTAAGAAAATTTTACATAAAAAATAATCGGTCGATGAAGAGAAACGTTGAAAATATTCGGGAAAGTCCAGACAATCTGGCAACCTTAGTGAGTCTAATCTTATCGGAAATTCAATATTCGGGACTAAGGACTGTACCAACTCCTCTTGTGAAACACTTTAGATAGTGTTTTTTGAGTAAAGTCTTCAAATTTCTGTCAACTAGTGAGAAATTTTTCGAAAACTAAAGCAAAATTGTGAATCTGGGATAAGATTTCGAGGGTTTGGCCTTAATTCTGAGTCGGGTGTTACTATTGATCAACTTAAGTCGTTCATCAAAATTCGATTAAGAATTTTAAATTTTAAGATAAGAGAAGATAATTTTGCTTGACATTTTCGGATCCTCATGGGGAATTTTGGAAAACGTACGTGTACAAGGTTTTTGTAATCTATTTGAAAATACACTATCCTTTTTTTATGTTCTCGCCTGAAATTACTTGAATATAACACAATGAATTTCAAAAAACAGTTTTGAATGAACTCATAAACTTTACGTATTTGGTCATATTAAATTTGATGAGCCACACAGTTAGAACTCTAGGAATTTTTTAAAATTATTTTGTTGATGATACTGATACGAAATGATACGTTAGGAATTTAGGAAATCTTTTTCTTTTTATCTTATACTAGCTGATTTTAACCAACCTTGCTCGTGTTCACATAAAATATATATGAATATGGATTGTTTGAGTTTTCAAAATATTGTAAGAATTGTATTCATCATTTTAACAAAATTTGGACGTGTTTGGCCATGTTGTAAGTTTCTGAGTCTTTTTAATGTTTTGATTGGGATTATTTACAAAGATAATCGTATCCATATTATTCAAACACTAATAGTTATGAGGTTTTTTAATAGAAATTGGAAATAGTTTCCTTTGAATGCTCATTCATCCTATCATGATAAACATTTTAAACCACCGATTATAGGAAGCTTGAATGAATAAGCCTTTGTTATCTTCAAATTATTACAAATCATAACAATTTTTATCTTTCCCATTTGTTATCTACTGAAAATCCACTATGTTAAACATGTTAACATATGCGAATGACCCCTTTTGAAGATTATCCCACTTCTTAAGATAAATGATCAAGTTTTATTCACTTAGTAATTCCTAAAAAGATTTCCGCTGAAACCTTGTTGATGACTTAATTTGCATGTTTTCACTTGTTTGTGCCTTTTTTTGCATCCTTAGAATTTTTTTTCTTTTTTATAGGAATTTAACCCATTAAGGTCATTCTTCCTCGAGTCCTTGAATCTCTTGTATGAATTCACAGAATTAAACGGTTTTAGTTATCTCATAATTGGATGATAGAACTGACCACATTGATGATCAACAATAACTCAAAAGTTATAAATAGGGGGCAAAAGAAATTAAATTTTACAAAACTCAACAGGCCAGAATCAATTTCTTAAAAGTTTCATGCGTTGGATTTTATATGAACTTTTACAGAAAATGCACATTGAATTGTCTAATCCCTCGTTTAAATTTTTCAGCCTTTCTTCAGTCTTCAACTTATAACTCTGAATTTAATGAATTCTTCTGTAAAGGAAGAGATATTTAAAAATAAGAAAATGATGGGTTCTAAAATGCTGGAACATAAGTTTTCAGCATTTATTCCAAATTGTTATGCAGCTGAAAAAGTCAATTCATTATAAATATGAATCATTTCATTCATACTTTACACACTACATATTCTTGTAGATTGTCAAGGTCCCCTAGATACGGTGGGGACCGCTTTGAAAATCACTGTTCTATATCTATATATATAAAAAGCAATTATCTGTATGTTTGTTTGTTTGTTTGTTTGTTTGTTTGTTTGTCCTCTATAGACTCAGCCGTCTTAAGAGCTAGAGAGCTGAAATTTGGCATGGATACTCATTAGGACCAGGAAGGATGAAAAATGTTTTTAGATTTTCGGATGACCCCTTCTGAAGGGGGTCGTCCATAGAAGACAAATATTGTTTTCGCGATATTGACGTTACTTTTCGTCGGATCATGTTGAAAATTTGCACACGAGTGTTTTGAAAGACGAGCAATCAATTTCTGGTGTTAAATTTCGTGTAAGGGGTCAGCCAAAGGGGTCGTCCATATAAACTGTTCACTGTTTTCTTGATATTGACGTTATTATACATCGTATTCAGATGAAAACTGGTACACGAGAGTTTTGAGTGACGTGCCTTAGATTTGATGTATAAAATTCAGTATAAGGGGTCGGCAAAAGGGGTCGTCCATATTAAATTTTAAGAAATTTTGTGATATAGACGTTTTTATACATCCGATTGGGATGCAAATTTGCACATAGGAGTTATTAGGGACAAACAACTAATTTCACTTATCCAAACTAAAATCAGGGGTCGGCCAAAGGGGTCGTCCATGTTAACTATTCACTGTTGATGCGATATTGTTGTTATTATACATCGGATTCAGACGAAAATTGATACACGCGAGTTTTGAGAGATAAGCAATGGATTTCAGGTATTAAATTCAGTGTAAGGGGCCGGCAAAGGGGGTCGTCCATATAAACCTTTCAATATTTTTGCAATATCGTCGTTATTAAAGATCGGATTGGGATGAAAATTTGCACACGGTAGTTTTCAGGGACGGGCAATCGATTCCAGATTTCAAATGTTTTGCCAGGAGTCGACTAAAGGGGTCGTCCATATTAATTAATTTTTCACTGTTTTTAGCAATATTGACGTTATTATACAGTGGATTGCTTTGAAAATTTGCACATAGAAGTTTTGAGGGAAGGGAAATCGATTTCAGGTATCAAAGATTGTATAAGAGCCCCCGAAAGGAATTTAATTTTTTGGCAATAATTGCGTTGTTATGCAATGATTTAGTCGAAATTTTCACACGTGGTTTGTTGGCACGATCAATGCATTTCTGATTTCAAATTTAGTAGCAGACGACAAAAAAAGTAAAAGTCCAATATTTTTGCAATCATTACTTAACAATGAATTCAGAAGTGCATCTGGAGAATGCTTAGCAATTGACTTTCATAAAAACTGTTCATGACATACTCCAAGTTGAAAGCGAAACGGAGTTCGTATGGGATCAGCTAGTAGTCAATATATTCCTAACAGGCAAGTAGTATTTTTTCATCCTAAATGTAGGCTCATTCTTCCAAGAACACCGTGCTTGTGCCCCGTTCTTCAAACAGTTAAAGGAAAAGCCCGCTATCAAATTTTAATCATTAGCGGGCTTTGATTTGCGATCCAGAACACGTAAACTCTGCTTGATGGTCGTTCCAATGCTGGGCCCATGGTGAAAACAATCCCGCCAAAGGAAACGAAAATCGGTTGACACAATGGGTGCCATGGCTTTTGGTTCGTGGGAAAAAAATGAAGAGCTATGGGAGGGTCCCTTTTCTTAGGTGGGAAGGGCTCAACACTATTACTAAAACCTTACCCGAAAACATCACTATATTTACCAAATTTCTAGCTGATCGGTTAAGCGATGCAGATTTGTATTAGGTGCATACAAACAAACAAACGTATATAGTCTAACTGATCTTTATATATGAGATAATAGAGAAGTTTTGGCACAAAGAAAAAAAGTGGCACATGATTCGCCAATCTCTATTTTTTTATTACGAGTACTTAATGAGAATTGACAATCTATCTTTGGAAAGAGTAAAGAAATCAGTTCAATTTCAGAAAAGATTCACAGGCTGCCAAAAACGTCTCGAGGGCCTCATCCCTGATAAAAGGGATCATTATTTACAATTTACATATCTCGTCACAGTAAAATAAAGTATTTTCATTGTCATCCTCTCAATATCATCATCATCGGCATGACCATTGTTATCATCAAGTTCATCAGAAAATTTTATCGAATTCTGGTTTCCTTTGGCCAGCCTGAAAAAACAAAAATTTCATGGTTTACTTCAACTTCTTGAAACTCATGAACTTGGTTCATTAAAATCAAGGATGCCAAAAACCCACTTCATCCATTTGCTGAAACGAAATAAAATCATTAGTCAAGGTTCAGCGACTGCCAAGTTGTGTCAGCAGTGTCGACAGAGTTGCTATTGGAAAAACGAAGAAGAAAAAAATCCACCCAACCTTGAACCCCGTAGGTACAGAATGATTCAACAAATTCAGTCGGCGGAAGTTCCATTCCACTTCGCCACCGTACCAACTGCTGGAACTAAGCCACCCTTCCGGTATGGTGGTCTGAAATTTGTTCGGCATGGTTCTTCATTGATGAAAATTTCTACGCTCAAGCACACACCCTTTTACTATCGAACTGTTCTTAGCCATCAGAAGGTCGAGACGTTGCAAAAGCCGGCCCGACAGAACACGAAGTCGGAAAGCCTCCCGGTAAGTCATTGGAGATTGTTGCGTCGCAGCAACGCAATTTCTTTCTCGAACCAGAGTAGTCTCGACTTACCACTTACCTTTCCAACCACCCACGTGCGCTTACCCCGTGTACCGAAAACAGTCGAGCTCCCCAACCTTGAGCTTCCTATTTCCGGCCTATTTGCCAACAACCGCACCAGTTTGCGACCTACTGTCGTGGAACTTCGCTTTTCTCGCACAATCAGTGCTCCTAGCAGCAAGTCCTACCTGCCTAAAGGATCTCTCTTCATCAAAATAACCGCACGTAAACCAGAAACTTCATCGACCGAACAACGAATCGATGAAATGCGGAAACGAATTCCGAACAGAACGGATGCATGCAGCGGCATGCATCCACCCATCCGAATTGCTCTCTCTTCATCGTTTTACTTCGGTTTTTCTTCGGGCTAGTTCGCTCAGCTGACGAAAATGAGAGAGGAAAATTCGAAAATTTCATCACACCCGAGGACTGGTTTGTTATGTTGCAGAGGGAGTTTTTCCTGCGTTCAATGATTTTTTGTTATGTTGCGGCCTTAAGTTGCACCAAAGCCTAACGAAGAAGGGGTGAAATTCGAATAGGCGCAGAAATTGTTTTTGTCACTTTTGTCAACACTGACAGTAGAAGGATGGTGTGGTGGAATGTTCGAAATTCGAACCTGGAATCGTAAAATTGACGTGTTTCTTGTGAGGGGTGTGGAAAAATAAACACACGTGGCAGTTGAAGAAGGCATTATCTTTCAACTGGTAACGTATGATTTCGCGAATGTGGATTATTTTATTAAAAAAGATAAAGAATTGTCATCTAGTAAACTTTGGAGCTCAGCATTACCCATAACACCAAAGGGAGTTTGAAAACTGGAACCTCTTCCGTTTTCACTGCCTTGGTTAAGTTGAAAAAAAAAACATAAGGAACAGGCTCGCCGAAAATGCTAAATAAAATGGCAATCCTATAGTCTGTATGGAAAATTGGTGCTTTTATCTTCGGTTAATATTTTGTTGGATCCGGTTTCCGGAACAGAAAACAGATTTCCGGGAAAGTTTTTAACGCAGCGGACCTTATTTGGGACTTAAACAACGCCAAATAACATCTGAAGGAACCATTAGTGTTAAGAAACGTTTACAATTCCCAATTTCACTGATTTGATTTTTTCACAACAGAAAATTATGAATGGCAGGATAAAAAATAAATTAAAATGAAAAAAAGAAATAACAGTTATAACCAAAAAATAATAAATGAAAATAAACCACACAAGAGATTGCATGGAACCAAGTTGAAAATTATCTGCATTGGAAAAAACTGATAGATGTATAAAATTTATATTAAAAACTAAAATAAATAGAGATTACAATGGGCGATTAAAATCTTATCTTCCACAGTTTATTTTTCTCTTGTAATCGTTCGAATATTCCATAAATTTATTAAAATGTTGAAACAATCATTAAAACTTAAATTTTTTCCGCTTTCAGGTTTTTTCGGAATAAAATGGGGGGAGGGCCTCCGCTCGTTTGAAAAAGAAAAAAATTATATCTGTTCAGGCCCAATCTGGATAGATCAGTTTTGGATTTGCTACAAAACAATGAGCGGTTCAAAATTACCATCACCCTGTATTCTGCCTGTTGAAAGTTGAATGATTGACTTGATTGACTTTATAGATGTATCAAATATTCGGCGCCGATGACCGCCTAAAAACCTTTAAGCCGAATATTCGGCCAAAAAGGCCGCATAGGCCGAATATTCATTTTTTAAGTTTATACTTTGTGAAATTTTTCAAATGATGTTGGATAATATTTAACCTTCCAAAGCCGTTCGCAAAATATCCGTTTTGGGGAAATTTTAGTTGAAGTTTCATTTCGTTCTCCTGGCTGTAAATGTTAACCGATTTTGATAATATTATATTCATTGTGTAGGTTATTTATTCTTATTACTCAAAATTTCAACATAAACTCGATAAGTAAATATTACCAGGTTTTCAGAAACTGGTTCGGAAAGTAAAAAGTCCGAAAAATCAATTTTATTTTAAAAATACTCATAACTTCTGACAGCTTTGTTGTATTTAAGTGTTTTATTGATGTTTGAAATCATCAAAAATCCATCTATCCGACAATGTATAGATATTTTGGAGATCAATGAAAGTTTTGACCGCTATCTCAGATCTTTCGGTAGAAAAAAATCTTACTTAAAAAAAACGACATCCAGTTTTGGCTTTGTTTAGCAATGCAATGAACCGATTTTCAAAACTCAAATTTTAATTTGTTTGTCGTTTATTTGATCATTTTTTTCATAGAACATACTTGGTCTGTCAGAATTCCCAGTCCTTAAAAAATTGGAATGATGGTAGAGAAGTTTGAAATGCGCGCTTTGGGTTCGGACCCGAACAGCTTAGGAGGGTTAAAAACATCCAAAAGTTTCAATGATTTTTTTTTTATTTTCAAGTATTTTTTTTGTTTTTCGTCTTGTTTGTTGTAGAATAATACCTTGATTTTGATTGAGTATGTCCCTTTTTTACATTAAAAAAAACCCATTCTGAATTGTGACCGTTATTATATGTGTGATAGTAAGTATGGGGTGCTTCAGGTTTAAGGTTATCATTCTTGTTAAAAACTATTTTGAATATATTTCGCTCAAATTTGATTTCCATCTAATTCTATATCAAATATGGACTATGAATCCGTTGAAAATTTTTCTATGTCAATGAAAATTGGTTAACTTCTAACTTAGCAGTTTATGCCAAAATGAAAGACAAAAAAAAATTTATTTGGCTGTACTGGACTTCGAATATATTATTGATAATTATCTTTTTCTCAAAACAATTGATCTACCGATTCACAGTTTAAAAATAGAAAATAAGGCGGTGCCAAACACCGAATTTGGTTGGATATCCAAATACGGCAAACGCATCATTTCTCATCATAACTGACAACCCGTGCAGTATATGAGAAGGCAATGCAAATCTTGCCGTGCCTAAAATATCCAAATTTGAGTCCAACTACCGTAAGATGAAAAGATGGGAATAGAAATAGACCAAGAAAAATGATTATGATCACATGGGAGAACTATTCCCTTCATTCCGATAGACATCGACACTCAACCAGTATAATATTCATACGCCAGGTTGGTCTCCTGTAGTAGAATGTTAATACATGGGCCCCGGAGAGGCGCAAGATGTGGGTTCAAGTCTCACCGGGAGACAAGGCGAATTTTTTTCGCATGTTTTTCAACATCAATTTTCCCATATCTAGTCCCTGAAATTTCATCTAAGTTGGATTCATTTCTCTCCAAAAAAAAAAAAGTTTCGCTGACTGAATGTTTGAGTCAAGACCCATCTTTGGGTCACAGTTTAAAAATAATAAACAATTGATCTACGTTTATAAAATTTCTGATTTTTTTCTTTCTTTTTAAATCTATTTCTTGCCTTAATTTATTTTCATTTTAGGTATCACAATTGCTTATTGAATATTTTAATTATTTTAATTGGTTGAATTCATCAACAACACTGAATTATGCTGAAAAAATGTGCAAAAAACTTTGAGATGCTACCACGATTCATTCAAGAAGATCGGTAACTGTTCGATATAAATTCAAGCTAGAGGAACTGAGGGTAAGACGTCCACATTAAGAAGAATCTTTTATAACCCTTAAACGAAGAATGCAATCCATTAATTTTGACAAGAATTTGGAAAAGGGGACCGTTTATTCACCAGGAATAAGTAAACTGCAACACTTTAATCAATAATATACGTCTTAATCGTTAATTTTTGTAAAGACTCTCTAAAGAAGATATGATTTTCATTCCGTTTAGAGCAAAGTGCGCATATATGTATATGTACCCAAACGCGCCGCACAGTGGTCCAGAAACCACTCTTTTGCGGTCAAAATTGATTGCAGTTGGGGGGTATTGTGTAGCTAAAACCAAAATTGGTGGAAAAAACAATTTTTCTAAGTTTTTGTTATGTTATTATTATTATTATTATTATTATTATGTTCTAAATCGACTATAAAGACATTTTCAATAACGATCGTAACACGTTGGTATTGAGTGATTTTTTATCATTCATTTGCGACAAGCTTTGCCCAAAAAAGTTTAATCGGATAGCAGTTTAGTCAATTTGTAAATATGTCTCCAAAAAGTTGAGAATATGCTAATTTGACACATACGATTTGAGCTATCTAAAAGTGAACTGATTTACGATAAATGGGTAGTCCTTCAATTGACACTCTATTTGGTCTGGCCCTTTCTTCCTTTGACCGATTCGTAAAAAGCAAATCCTACCTATAGAGCTATTGCGTGGTTCATATCAATTGATCAGTTGGCATCGTGGTAAGATATCGGACGACGGACTCAAAGGACTGGGGTTCAAATTTCGGGCGGTGAAATTTTTTTCGTTTGAAACAAATTACCTACTTAGAATCGTTTATTTTGCTTTTTGTGTGGAGATCAAATCGTTTTAATCTTGTCATTGTAGATATATCGCCTCCACTTTTGTAGCTACATGCTATTTTAGTAAGTTTAATACCTTCTTTTCACCTGGTATATTACTTTGAATAATTCTGTTGTTCCTACGATATACCTTCTTTAATGTTTGCTGGGTTAATAATGTTGTAGAAAGTTGATGTGAAAGGTATAATGAACAACTTTGTAGAAAAAACCATGCCTACTTACGAGAAAAGTTGAAAAATTGCAACCCAGCAAACATTCGATCGTATTAACGAGCCTATAGTAAACAAAGAGACGAAATGTCACGTTTGGAATTTTTGATTTTCTGTCAGTGTCATTCCAATCGAGCAAAACCAAGCAGTTTTGAAGGCAGACCTACAGCAGGGTTGCAAGCTCATTATTTCAAAAGGGATCAGATTGCGCCTCTTTGTTTACTATAGTTTCTTTGAATCGTATCAGAAATGATAACTTAGTCGTTTAAAATGGCGAATCGCAAATCCAACTGCATAGTGGAAAGTTCATATAAAATGTCGTCTGAAGTCTGATTAAATCGGCATGTTTCCAAATTTTGAAATGATTTTGCTCCCGCGCGGGCTTCAAGTGAGACAATCATCGTCATGTTCTTTATGCAACCAGCAGTGCATCCAGATGGCTAAAAATCAGATGGAAATGGAGTTATATTAACCAATGAGAGAAATGGAAAATATTGACGCTGGCAACGATTTGTAGGCTATGCGAGCAGAATAACACGCTCTCTTCATTTCTTCTGTAGGTAGTTTTCGTCGCTTCAAAAAAAATGTATTTAATGTATTTATATTGCCTCCACTTTGGTAGGTAAATGCTGTTTTTTCAACTTTCATACGATTATTCTTCTTTTACTTATATGAAACGTACATATATCAAAACAGCATAAGAATATAGCTACAAAAATGTTTGCTGGGATAGAAAACTCCTAAATATATTTGTTTTCGTTGTTCGTCAAATTTACATAATATAGAAAATACTAGCAGACCCGATAAACTTCGTCTTACCATGGTCATCTTGGTGTTCGTTTTCCATTTTCCTAGTTTTTTTTACATTTCTCTCCTTTCCCTTCACTCGAATCGTTCCGCTTAATTCTATCAAAATTAAGAACTCAATTCTACAGGTCTTTCAAAATCCACTTTTTGTATCTTGTTCCATAAATAACTGTATGTTGTTAATAGAGATGTACCGAATAGTGGTATTCGGCGAACGGCCGAATACCGAATATTGAACTTTTCAACTATTCGGCCAAAAGAATATTCGGCCGAATATTCGGCCGAATATGCGGTCGAATATACTGTTGGATTTTTAATAAAAATACAAAAGCGAATATTTCAATTTCCTTCTATTTCCTCCATATTTGCGCCCCTCATGTTTTTGAGTCGACTATTTTCAAGCAGATGATGTATTGAAACATCTTTTTCAAGTAGGAGTCTCTCTGATTTGAAAAATTTCACCAATAATTGAAAGTACTTCAGAAGCTTTGTCGCTTCAAGCAATTTGAAATTGCTTATTTTAAGTCGAATTAGATGAAAATAGAATTTGAGCAAGATATCTTCTAAATAGCTGTTTAAAACAACGATGAATTTTCAACAGTTTGAGCTTTAACGTTAAGCTTGCCTTACTTTCAACCACATGGTTGGGCAGATCAGGACAATTTTAAGAAAAAATTGTAAAACAGGGAAAATCTGAACAAAATGAATGAAAAAACATACAATAGGAAGTGACAGAAAATAACTTGAAATTATATGTTTTCATTGAATCGCAGGAACAGTTTTAAAATCGTATCTAAGGGTTTAACGAAAATTTATTTTCATTTTGGAATTGTTTAAAAAACGTTTTTGAGCACAAAATCTTGAAATTTTCAAAGAGAAATCAGAATATTTTATTCGATTTAGCAAATTATTTGAATAAAGCCGGGCAAAATCCGGGAAGTTTTGAACAATATCTGGGCATCCCGGCCAGATTTACTTATCTTGAGTTCATCATTGGATTTATGGGCAAGCTTGGATATTTCAAGAAAATCTGGAATAAACTATAATCAAAGTATAAAGCGATATTTGTCAGCATTCTCCTGTACGATCTACAGTTAAAGATACACGGATACACCTAAGATGCTTAACTGAAACTGAAGTTTTTGATGATTGTGTAGCTTTTTCAACATTACTTTATGCTGTTCTATAAATTATCAAAATTCATTTGAAAAATTTGACAAAAATGTTATTGTTTAAATTTGAAAAATAAATATTCGGCCTATTCGGCCTATTCGGCCGAATACTTAGCTCAACTATTCGGTGAGCCGAATATTCGGCTTAACGGTTTTTGGGAGATATTCGGCGCCGAATATTCGGCCAACCGAATATTCGGTACATCTCTAGTTGTTAATATGTATGTTTCATTTGTAGATTTATTCCGTTTTGTTCGAATTCACATTGAGGTTTAAACCGAAATAAAAAGTTTCTCATTTATTGGAATATATTGCTTATGAATCTTTTTCAAAATAGAGTTTTGAATATCGGGTTAATTTTTGGAGTATTTGCTGAATATTTTGCCTAACGCATTGCTTTCAGCTCCTAATTAGCTTTGGATGGTATATTTTTTAGATCTGAAGAAATAAAAAAACATAAGAAAAGATATTTTACTAACCATTTTCAAACAGCTTTTTATTCACCATCCTCATCCTTCGAAGCAGTTTGAATTAAAATCCATCTTTACACCAAAATCTTGTTCAAAAAAGTTTCGCCTGATACTAAACTTATCGATTTTACACATTTCAACTTAAATTGTTCCCAAACAGCACTTGTCATGGCATTAAATCTGGCGCTGTTGTATACTGCAAATTCCTTTTTTTTTATTTATTCAAGCGAAAAATGCAAATTAATTCTCTTGAACTTTAACCCAATGAATCAAAGAAACGATTATTATTTTAAAGATTCTAATTGAATCATTGGGATGTTCTGATTTCAAAATTTCCTGATCATTGTTGGTGGTGATCTGTGAATTCATTTAGGATTATGTTCTATTTTTATGATTTAATCACATTTAATTGCAAAGCAGATTTTTTTAAATTTAATAGATCGAAAAGAAATAATCTGTTCAGGCTTCGATTTTTTCATGAGTTCATTTTGTTTCCAAGAAATTATCATATAAACAAAACCTTAATATAAATAAGGTGTCTTTTTTTACTTTTGATCTTAATTTTCAAAAATGGAAACACCGTGGCAAATGCAAACGAATATCACCACAGTTCAACTTGCACATTCTCTGAAAATATTAATATTTTCAAAAAAAAAATTGGTTATATTTCCAAAAAGAAATATCGAAGTATAAATTTGTCCCATTCATTGGGGCAAGTGAAAACACATAGGACTTTTCAAGATGCGTCAGTGAAAAGACTTTAAATTGAATTTAATACTTGTTCTTGTTTGTCTTTTTTATCATCTTGAATATCTGCTTTAGATTCAACACTCGGGATATCCTTTCTGGCCATTTTGGAGACAAAATTCTTAAATGGTAGTAGTTTCATTACTAAATGGCGCGTTTTCACTTATTCCATTCCATTGTGTGTAAACAAACGGTAAACATGTAAACAGTTTTTTGGTAAATGATTTAAAAAAAAAAGAGTTAAGTTTATTAAATCAGATTGGTTTTTTGGGCACAACAATTTTTAGATGAAGAAATAATGTATACATTTTTTGTAAAAGTAGAAAGTTCAAACTTGCTCTAGTCTACTTTATTAATTGAAAATTCTTTCTGAAAATGCGATATGCTGACTTTTTGTTATTAAAATGTAAATTATTTTATTGATAACTTCAACTTACGTTTGCAAGAAATCAAAAAGTTCATCCGGCCTTTAAAAACTTCAATCCTGTCTAATCTATTTCAAAGGACAGACTCTGGTTCAGTAACGAAATTGAATGTAAAGCATCCAAATTTCTTTTTTCAAACTTTCGCAAAGTGTCATAACATTATTTCATATGCATCATTACCAAATTCATATTTTTTGGACAACAATTTACTATTTAAATTAACACGAGTTAAAAATGGTTTTAATAATTAAATTCGTTTATATGGTTTTGATTCGATCGATAGAATATCAATCCGTGTCACATCTTGGCGTCATTTATTACCATATGATGTGTACAAATCAGCAAAGAAAACACACATCTAGGTTGCATATCGTCTCCACGTGCATAAAAAATATAGGTACTTGGTTAAGAAACTGACGCCTAATTTTTAAATTTTTCCAGCGATTAATGAACAGTATGCTTTGGTTACTAATATCTTGCAACGACGTTTGCTAGCGACGCCTCGCAAATGGAGACGAAAAACAAACCCCTCAAAGAAAAGAAAATTTCTAAAAATGGATGCCTGACTTTTCAATTTCAGATTTTGGCAAAATAAAATTTATTTGTTTTATTCGATCGGCAAAATGTCAATCTGAGTCACATCTAGGCGTCATTCATAACCATGTGCTGTAGAAATGAGCTAGGAATCAAGAAGAAAAAAAATCACATCAATGCTTCATATCGCCACCACTTGCATTGAAAAAATGCTTGGTTGAGAAATACGCGCCAAAATATTCTCACTGATCAGTATGCTATGCCATGGTTACGTTGGCTCGCGACGCCTCGACCATGGAGACGAAAAACAAACCGCCCGGCGCCCAAAGGGGAGAAAATTTCTCTCTTAAAAATGGAAGCCATGACTTTCATTTTATTCCAATTACTACAAATTTAATTATCACGGACAATGGATGCGACTTTTTGTTATTTTTATTCAATATAAACCGATTCGCATGGCTACAGAATATTCTAAAAATAATTTTATTTGAATCGTTTGGGCCATTTCGAAGGAGTAGTACTACAAACACCGTTACAAGAGAATTTTATATAATAGATTGAAAGTCCACAATAGAACGCACAAAAGTGTATATAGAACAAACTGGCATTTTCAGAAATGTTTAAAAATGTTTGGTTGGTGAAATACTGTTGGTGGCGCATCTTGCCTGCTCTGCGCATGTTGTACCCAGTTTCCCTAATAGGTAATAAGTTATTGCTCCCTAGATAGCTCCAAAAGACACGGAGTTCATCCATTAATTTTTATAAATCTTGTAAATTACCTAAGGCATTTTTCCTTATTTATTCTGTTTAACTCATCATTGAAACCCGTTGTTTTTCCTCAAGTATGGAAAGAATATTCCCTTGTACCCATTTTCAAACCGAAGAAAAAAAAACAGAAATTAGAAATAATCGAGTTATAGCTATCTCATCAAACAGACCGCAAACATTTTGAAGCAGAACTGAATAAAAAATAAATAATTAATTCAAATATTCATAACTCAAAAGAAATATGGATTATCTACAATGACTTCTTTACTTGAATTTGTTTCTTATATCAAACCGTACACAAATTGTTAGATTCAATGGTTCACTTTCGAAAAGTATTTTCGTAACATCTGGTGATCCGTTATTATTCATCTCCATGGGAGGGGGGGGGGGGGGGTTTCGAAATTCAAATTTAGATAAAAATAATAACAAAAGAAAAGGGATTTATTAAACCGTTTCTCACTCATGATAAACACACAAACTAAAGAATGAACTGATGCAAAAACAAAATTTTCGAAGCGTGTTACAATGAAAGTTTCAAATTTTCGATAAGTCATGAAAGTAAGAAAGAAATTTGTTCCAATAGAATGTCATAGCCAATTGAAAATAAACATTTCCAAAATACAGAGTTAACAAGAAATCTGAATTCTTAAATAAATATCCAATCTGGTGCAAAACTTATCATTATTAGTTGTTAAGAAAACGATAAAAAGGCACACCGGGGTAAGTGCGGACGATGGCTATTATAATAATACTATGCACTAATTTTCCAAAATTTTAATACAGAATGTTCAATTTACTTGTAATCTATCCAGTGACTGTGAAAAAGATACGATTCCGGCAGAAACGGATGTTTATAGCGACTTTTATTCACCAAAAACAAAAATTTTGTCTCCATACCCTACCTGGGGTAAGTATGGACGGCTTTATACAGGCTTTATATTAACATATGTTTTTCAATTTTCTGTTCTTCATCCAATACAATTTAGCTATGTTAAGCATTCGAATCATGAAAAGTTGGGTTGTTCTGGAATATGTATATTTTTTCGATAAAATCGGATCTCGTGTGTTGCAACATCAATTCAACACAATAATCATTGAAAGATGCCTTACTAATAGTATCATACAATTTTTCAAAAATTTGGACGGTTCGACCAATAAAGGAACGTACTCAACCAAGAAAACACAAATTTGCAGAAAAATTTCCTGATAAATCAAAGAGAAAATCTACCGTCCATACTTACCCCATAAAGGGGGGTAAGTGAAGACACCAGCAGTCCATAACAATTTACGTGATAACTTTTCTCGCTTTGCTTCTTTCAAGCTCATCTCTTCAGCGTTTGTAAGAAACATGTTCTGCATCACATTGAACGTATTTTTATCAAAATTGATCAACTGCTGATTTATTTTTAATGATTTTTTAAAGTTAAACTATACGAAAAACCGTCCACACTTAAACCGGTGTACCTTAGTTGTTAATTTTTATTCATCTTAAGTTAAAATTCTTTTCCTCATCTTCAACTGAAAATTAAATAAAAAATTCCGCTGTAGTTTTTTTAATTCGAGCAAAAAATAATTAATCGCTATTTTAAATGTCAATTACAAATTATTGAAGAAGAAATGAACTTTGAACAGAATTTATTCAATGTTTGATGGTTCAATTTAATTTGATAAAAAGAAGAATATATTAAGATTTATTTTAAAAGTACCAGTTATAGAAGCCAGAAATAAAATCTTTTGTAACGTAAAATCCTCCAGTTATCAAAATAAACAGCTTAAAAAATTAATTTTTGAAGATAAAATAATAACTTCATGTTCAATCAATCTGAAAAAGAAATGTTGGGAAATGAGTAATAACGTGAATGAACAATAAAAACTGAGAAAAAGTTCAAAATAAGAGGTTCAAAGTTTTGTTATTCATATTGAAAGCACAAATCAAAGTTAGTTAACAATGCGTATTTTGAAATGAGTTTTAAGGTTGCTACTTCGAACATTTTTTTAAACTTTTTAAATTAATTGAAAAAACATGATCGATCTAACAAACAAGATTTCTTATAAAAAATATTATATAAAAAGTTTTTAAATTTTCAATCCCAGGTTTTTAAGCTTTAAATAACAAGCTCTGAGTATTTTGTAACTTTCGATTGAAATATTGGCTCCTAGAAAAAACAGAAGGTAGAAACTATGTGTTCTTGTTAAAAATTTGAAGTTCAAGGCTTATGTTTCAAGAAAACGAAAATTCAGAATAAGAAAACAAAGACAAATTTGTTAAAAATATTATAAAAAATTAAAAAAGTTTGACTATAAAATTCGGCAAGCTAATAATAAAATTGAAAAAAACTGTGCTATAAAATTCTGTAAATTTATTCGAAAATGAAAATAAAATATGAAATGATAAGGAGTTTTAAGTGAAATCCAACATAACTGATAACTGATTAACTAACTACATTTATGAAAAATATGATTCTGATTTAGTTTATCATACTTCATTCAATTAAGGAAAAATATTTTGATGATAATGATGCATGATCTAATAAATAAAATTTATCAGTTAAAAAAACTAAACATAACATAACAGATATCTTTGACATTACAGCAGAAAGTGTAATAAAAAACTTGATTCTGTTTAAAGTTAAGAATTCATATGAAGCTTTTATTTTTGAATTATATGTAATGATTTGAGATTTTGTAAAAAAAATGCAGAAATTTGTCTAATGATTTTTACTTATTTTCTTACAATAACAAAAGTTGATAGAAATAATTGCATATTCAGATTCGGGGCACCCAAATCAGTTCAAAAAACCGTTTAAATTCATTGCGCCTTAGAAAAACGTAAATTTTGTGGCTTTGTGTAAATTATTAAAACTCTTTTTGTTGAGCATTAAGAAGAACAAAAACCACGAAATAAAATTGAGTTTGAAATTAGTTTTAAGAATATTAGTTTGCTAACTGTCGGTTAGCGAATTTATTTTCTCGCTTAATTCTTCAGCTAGCGGATAAGAAACTTCCACTTTTTTTAGTTGCGCTAACTGAAGAACGCTACCTCTTTAAGTCTTAATTTGGCCATAGACTAACAGATCATAAATTCGGCATCGGCTATCCGATCTCGATTTTGACTGAAATTATAGGAATAAGCGTCTTTTTCAATTGTCTTCACATGAATTTATATCTGAAGCATAAGCCTTGTTTGAAACTAAATAAAAGATATAAAAAGTTGTGGAAAAGTTGAAATTTACAGAACAAAATAAGTCAATAAATCAACTTTTTTTTAAATTTTATTTGGATGGATTTTAACTTCTTAAAGTCATTCGTCCCTACAATATATCAACCAATCTTTTGAGTATTACTGTCAAAAAAGATGAATAACTATTCGGACAAAACAAAACAACCTAAAGAAAATCTCAGTATGAACTTATGTAAACAATTTGATAAACGAGTGAATATTTTGAAAAAGTTGATTCAAATGTTTTTCCTTTTACTTTCCACAAAATACGGACTGTGGACTGACGCAACTGATATGGACATAAATATTACAAAATATGTTTAAAAACTGCCCCTATTGATATCCTTTTACAACTTTTCTAGTCAATATTATAATTAAAGATGGCTGCAAAATTAGTATTTTGCTTATCTTTTTCAAAACTTTCTTCTATCGATAAACAATTAGCGCTTTATTATAGATCGATAACTTTTACGCAATTCTAGCGGTTTTAATTAGCGATCGCTAACTTTGACCGAAATAGCGATCTAATTAGCGCCGCTAACTTTTCAGTTAGCGATGCCGAACACTGCATATTAGCATGAAAGTTGGTATTGATATTTTAAGCCCTAGCTTTAAGATTTAAAATAAATAAATAAATCTATTATATAAAATTCTCTTGTAACGGTGTTTGTAGTACTACTCCTCCGAAACGACCCAGACGATTCGAATGAAATTATTTTTAGAATATTCTGTAGCCATGCGAATCGGTTTATATCGAATAAAAACAACACAAAGTCGCATGAATTGTCCGTGATAATTAAATTTGTAGTTTTTTGAATGAAATAAAAGTCATGGCTTCCATTTTTTCGAGATTTTTTTTTCTTTTGGGCGGTTTGTTTTTCGTCTCCAAGGTCGAGGCGTCGCGAGCAGACGTCGTTAGAAGATAGTACCCATGGCATAGCATACTGATCAGTTAGAATATTTTGGCGCGTATTTCTCATCCAAGCATATTTTCAATGCAAGTGGTGGCGATATGAAGCCTTGATGTGATTTTTTTTTGTTCCTGATTCCTAGCTCATTTCTACAGCACATGATTATGAATGACGCCTAGGTGTGACTCAGGTTGACATTTTGCTGATCGAATAAAACATATAATATTTGTTTTGCCAAAATAAGAAATTGAAAAGTCTGGCATCCAATTTTAGGGATTTTCATTTCTTTGAGGGGTTTGTTATTTCATCTCCATAGGCGAGGCGTCGCGAGCAAACGTCGTTGCAAGATAATAGTAACCAAAGCATACTGTTCATTGATCGCTGGATAAATTTTAAAATTAGGCGCCTGTTTCTCAACCAAGTACCTATATTTCTTAAGCACGTGGGGGCGATATGCAACCTAGATGGGTTTTTCCATGCTTATTTGTACACAGCACATGGTAATAAATGACGCCTAGATGTGATGTGGCATGGATTGATATTTTAATGATGCATATGAAATAATGTTATGACATTTAGAACACGTTTGAAAAAAAAAAAAGAAATTGGGAAGCTTTACATTCAATTTCGTATAATCCAATACGCCTAGAACGCTTGATACATTAACTGAACAAGAGGCTGTCCTTTGGAATAGATAAGATAGGATTGAAGTTTTTAAAGGCCGAATGAACTTATTGATTTCCTGCAAACGTAAGTTGAAGTTATCAATAAAATAATCTACTTTTTAATAACAAAAAGTGAGGATATGCATTTTCCGGAAGAATTTTTTAATTAAGAAAGTAAACTAGAGCAAGTGCAAACTTTCAACTTTTACAAAAAACGTATACATTATTTCTTCATCTAAAAATTGTTGGGCAAAAAACCAAAAAGATGATTTAATAAACTTAACTCTTTTTTTTTAAATCATTCACCAAAAAACTGTTTACACGTTTACTGTTTGTTTACACACAATTCAAGTACGTTCGTAACATGAAATGTGTGTTTTTGTTTTACATGTTTTGGCTACATAGAAGAGACTTTTGATCCACTTTTTTGTTGAAAAGTTTTTTTGTGATTGATATTCCAGGGGCAGCAGATTTTTATGATGAACTTTTAATATGACCTGAAAGTGTTAATAATAATAATAATTCCTGTAATTTCTTAGGTGAAATAAGTGAAAACGCGCCATTTAGCAATGAAACATCTACCATTTAAGAATTTTATCTCCCAAATGGCCAGAAAGGATATCCCGAGTGTTGAATCTGAAGCGGATATTCAAAATTATTATAAAGGTCTTTGTACATCAAGGTCTTTTGGTTGAACAGCATTCAGTGAAATTGAAGTACCAAGCATTAATTTTTTTCTGAGAAAAATTTAGGATATGCCAATGAAAGCTGATAAAACAGACAAACAAGAACAAGTATTAAATTCATTTTAAAGTCTTTTCACTGACGCATCTGAAAAAGGCCTATGTGATTTAATTTGCCCCAATAAATGGGACAAATGTATACTTCGATATTTCTTTTTGTCAAAATAACTAATATTTTTTTTGAAAATATTATTTTTTTCAGAGAATATAAAAGTTGAACTATGGTGACATTTGTTTGCATTTGCACCGGTGTTTCAGTTTTGAAAATAAAGATTTAGAGTTAAAAAGACACCTAATTTTTATTAAGGTTTTGTTTATATGATAATTTCCAGGAAACAAAATGAACTCACGAAACCAACGAAGCCTGAACAGATTATTTCTTTCAGATCTAATTAATTTAAAAAAATCGGCTTTTCAATCAAATGTTATAAAGTTTTAAAAATATTACAAAATCCAAAATGAAATCGCAGATCACCACCAACAATGTTCAGGAAATTTTGAAATCAGAAAATCGCAATGCCTCAATTAGAATCTTTAAAATAATGGGTCAACATATCTAAACATATTTTTTCCTCTATTCAAAACCAATCGTTCCGTTGATTCATTGGATTAAAGTTCAAAGGAATTAATTTGCATTTTTTGCTTGAATAAAAAAAAGGTATTTCCTTTTTACAAAATAGACAGATTTAATGTCATGACAAGTGCTGTTTGGGAACACTTAAAATTGAAATGTGTAAAGTCTATAAATTTAATATCAGGCGAAACTTTTTTGAACATGATTTTGGTGAAAATATGGATTTTAATTCAGACTGCTTCGAAGGATGAGGATGGTGAATAAAAAGCTGTTAGTAAAAAAACTTTTCTAATGTTTTTTATTTCTTCATCTCTAAATCCAAAGCTAATCGGGAGATGAAAGCGCTGCGTTAGGCAAAATATTCGGCAAATATTCCAAAAATTGTCCCGATATTCAAAAGTCTATTTTAAAAAAGATTCGTACGCAATATATTCCAGTAAATGAGAAACTTTTTATTTCGGTTTAAACCTAAATGTGAACTCGAACAAAACGGAATAAATCTACTAAATGGATTACATCAAATGAAACATACATATTATCAACATACAGTTATTTATGGAACAAGTAACAAAAAGTGGATTTTAAAACCCGTAGAATTGAGTTAAAATTCTTAGGTTTTATTTTGATACAACTAAGCGGGACGATTCGAGAAAAGCGAAAGGAGGGAAATGTAAAAAAAAAACTAGGAAAAATAGAAAATGGACGCCAAGTTGAACATGGTAAGACGAAGTTTACCGGGCCTGCTAGTAAATAAATAAATAAATTAATAAATAAATAAATAAGTACATAAATAGATAGTTGCCCTACTCTGGACCTTTTAAGTGATGGTTTTAATAAATCCATGTTTTTCTCCGAAATGGACACGAGGTTTTAAAGAAGTTCCGTGGTCCACAAAAAAATTATGGTCATATCCGCAAGTTTTAATGAGCATTTTTAATAAAGTTTTCGCAGCTTTTTCTTTGAAAATCGAAATTTCTAACATAAAATGCTTTGAACCTACCTTTCTTGTTTCTTGTTCCTAATACGCTCTTGAGAGTCAATATGACACTATTGGAAGTTTGGCGACTGTTAACTTTATTCGGGTACATCCAAATAATACAATTTCTTCGGGGACCCTCAATAAATTCTTGAAATAATTAATTTTGCTTCATTACATTTTTATGGTGATTGAAAGCTCAAGAAAAAAAACTCCAAATCAGACCGTAAGTGTCAATTAGACACTTCTTGCTTGAAACCGCTATACATATCTCTCTTGATTCTCAACCGATTTTTACAAAACTTATAGTATTGCAAACCTCGTAATGTTACTCAGTTAATATTTAGCTACGCTACAACACTTCAGTTTTGCGTTATTACAAATCTAAGAAAAAACGTCCGAAAAACATGCTTCGGAAAATAGACTGAAGATCAGCTACGAAATGCTATAAAAAAATTCACGTTATGTACAAGTAAGCTGAAGTTAGAAGCTATACGTTGCACATAAGTAATTTTTTTTTCAATTTTTAAAGAACATAACCAAGTGGTGTGAAATCCGTACTTTTCAATCAATGAACCGTCATAATTGTTTAAGTCACTACAAATAAATTTTGAAAATTTGAACAGGGATTATGCTCGACATGTACGCATGCTGGAGCGTCGTTGTACTGAAGAAGTTTATCTAATACTTTCCATTACCTTTGAAAATGTAATATTTTTCAGGTACAAAGATGTACCAAAAACATTTGATTTGATGATAATGGCAGATTTTTTAACGATTTTCGTGTAACATTTTAAATAAAATTTTCCACTCTAACTACAACGTTTCAAATTTTGATAATTTTACTCTGATGAACTTACACTGACAAAGTAAGAGCGCTTAAAAACGAGACAAACATTTGTCCAAGAAATTAGATCTCATTAAAAACAGAATCTTCCGGCAGCTAGGACTGTTTAACACTTCCACTCAGAATCTCCCCGATTTATTGTTGACCGAAAGGCTTAGAATCCCATCTCCGATTACAAACGACCGCTTCTGCTGCGATTCGCGCTGGTTGACACGGAAAACCGTAGGTGGTGCACCGTAAAAATCCGAGGCAGGAAAAACGGCCGCTTCCAAACCACAGAAGGGAAAATCTCGCTCTCGCGCTGTGTTGAAACGTCTCATTATGGGCGCATTACATGGCAATAAATTTGATTTTAATTATGTTACATTAATACCTTTGATCTTTTCAACGGGTTGCCTGTCACATTGGGGATTGAGCCAAAAGAAAGTACCCGGGGAGTAAGGTTTCCCATGTTCTAGACACAAATGCTACGGTTGTCATGAATTTTGGGGTGTAAAGAAAATACTGGCGGGGATTTTACTAGTCTTACTGTGGAAAACAAGGAAAATACTTTCCATTTACTTATTGAATGTTTCTTAGAAGTTTAAGAACTCTCCTCCCTGTTTTGCTTATTGAATCATCACCGAGTGGTGAGAAATGTTCCAAATCGAACCAGGACCAGAAATCACTTTTGATGAACAGGCATAGAATTCCTATTCCAGAGCCAAAACTTACACCCAAAAGAAACCAGTTGTCGTTGTAAAGTTTTATTGTTTCTCTACCGTAAAAAAGAGACTCAACATTTTAACCCGGAACATTAGAACCGTGAAAAAGGCTGACAAAAGGCCAACAGTCGTATGGAATTTCGCCCCGGTTTCAAGGCAGCGCCCGATGATGGTCGGAAAATCGCTTTCCACTCGCAAAAGAAAGTTTTCTTGTCTTCCCTAACTCCTTGGCACCAAGAGCCGAAGATTCGGAAAAGGGAAATTTACAATGCTTTCAAATGTTACACGGCAGAAAACTGGAAAGAAGGAATTATTTTCGGCGGATGAAATTTATTGCACTCGGCGGCTGTATATCATTCTAATGGGTAATTCGGTGTGGGAGTAAATCTGGGTAGGGATTTATTCTTTGAGTGGCACTGGCACTGGCTGGCACACATCTCGCGGGCAAGAAAGGAAAGGATTACGAAATGAATATGTTAACTGATTTTAAAGAACTTATCAGGTTGGAATTTTTATGAGTGCCGTAATTTTTAAGGTAGAGAGTAGAAAATTCTATTTAAAGTGATGAAGATAGCAAAACTAGACAAACTAACTATTCTACGAATATCAAAACGCTGGTTTAGTAAATTAAACATCTGCTGACAGAATCCAGTCACTATAGTTTCGTTTCTTATTTTGGGCTAGAAAAATTTATTCTAGCCTCGCGTTACATTTGGATTACCATATCCTGCAATGCCATAAAGAGTACATTGAAATTTATATCAAATGATTTATGAGAAACAAGAAAAACCAGCAAATTGCTGTTGTGCATATTACCTACTGTTTAAAAGCTTATTCGAAGGATTGCTTCATCTGCATCGTTTGGAGAATTCAACAATGGAAGGAAAACTGAAATAAAGCGCAATTAACTTATAAAGTGTTGCATTTCTTTCGAGATTATTAAAAAAAACTGAATAAATTGAAAAAAAGCACACTCTTTTCTCGATCGACAAAAAGTACTCTTGAAAGAGTGCACACGGTATCTCTCCTACACTACATCATCTTCTGAACGAAGCGTTTGGTCTTGTAGAAAAATAAT
Source organism: Uranotaenia lowii (assembly GCF_029784155.1). Taxonomy (NCBI): domain Eukaryota; kingdom Metazoa; phylum Arthropoda; class Insecta; order Diptera; family Culicidae; genus Uranotaenia; species Uranotaenia lowii. The sequence continues at coordinate 86,665,698 of NC_073692.1, forward strand.
GTTATAACTGAATACAGCAGTCGCAAATAAGTTAATTCACACAACAAAGTTGTTTCACTAAATCTCGAATGCAACCAAGAAATGATTTTTTTAAGACTTCGGCTTAGAATATCATTAAATAAAACCACCCCTTCAAATTTACGAATGAATTGAAACTCAGCATTTAAAGCCTTTTGTTTTTTTAATTTTTGTGAATGTGTAGTTTTAAATAATTATTCCCTTAAATATCATTTGAATAAGAGGGGTTTCGTTTCATGACAAATGAATTTAATATACATAAAAGGTCAAGATTCAATTTAAACCATGTTTTTTTCTGAAATAACACCTGGGCAAGTTGGATATTTCTGGTATTAGCCGTCTTAGGACAACCACAAAAAAAAAAGAAATAAATAACACCTGGTACCAAAGTCTTATTTCTTTCTCAGTCATTAAGCAGCAATAAAAAATTAAAGATTTCCCCGCTTTTATATAATTTTAAAAATTTAAACTCGGTTGAGTCTTTCGCGAAATCATTCTTTCCTTTGAAATCAATTTCAAATATTGAGAAAAAGCTTAGTTTAAAAAAAATCAATTGTCCTTAAACACTTTATTAGAAGATAGCAAGTTAATTTTTTAATGTTCACATTCAATTTTTTCATGCAACTGATGTTTTTAAGTTTCCAAAAATGTATTTTGAGTTTAATTGTTTGAGGAACATCAATTGTGAATTTATATATGAGTTTCTTTCAAGTGATTCATGCATAATTATTACTTGAACAGTAGAGATCCTTCAATTTATTAAAATAACTTGTCTTTAGGTTCTCCGAAAAAAAGAATTTTGTTGGGCAGATTATTCAGGAAAAATCAAAATTGGAAAAATTCACTTCTTATCAAGTTTTTTAAATTCAATATTATAAAGTTTGTATCAAGTCTTGCTCTGCAAATAAAAAAAAAAACAAATTGCTTAATGCAGCAGAACCGCTCCATGAGGGGGAGGAAGTTTGTTCACCAATTTTTGTTCAAACAATACATAAAAACTATGAATAAAAATGTTTTTTCCTTTACATATTTCAATATTAATTTCTTAGTTCTTTTACATCAACAGTTTTTCATATTGAATAAAAAACTTTTGGAAATACATTTTTAAATCTTTGACATGGTAAGATAATTTATATTAGGATTCTTTAAGTAACTAAATAGGTAACTTTAAATATTTGAATTTGCTTAAATATCTGATTATTGCAAACTTTTTCAAATTATTTATTCTAGTTTGAAATTGGTCTTATAAAAAACTGCAATACTAACAATGTTCAACAATACACAAAAAATATGGAAATCGTTGCAATTCATTTTGCAGGGAAATTACAAAAACAATTTTTCATTAAAAATCAATCAATTAAAATCATGTTGATGGTTTAAAAAAAATCTGGTTTTTAAATTAAAAAGATGCCAAATCAACTCAAACTCTACCTTAAATTTGTAATTTTCAGCTGAATTACGTGCCGTAAAATTGGGTGAATCGGGACGAAATTGGGAAAATTGTTGTAACCGAATATCATGCACACATTTTTTTTCTCCTTTCAGGGCCAAAACTTTCCTTGGTTTATTGCTTAGAAAAATATAAATTTATAATCCAATTTTTCTAAATTAATTTAATAATTAGTATAGTAGAGCATAATAAATTCGCCATTTATTTTCTTAATTTCGGTGAGGAATTTATGAGATATGACAAAATTTGCCCGGATTTTGCCCGGATTTTTTGTCGTCAATTTGAAATCGAATGCCCGGGTTTTGCCAGGTTTTCATGAAAAAATTGCCCGGTTTGTCCGGCCCGGATACATGCTGAAAAAATTCTGGCAACCTTATTTTAGAAGAAAAGGGTTTCTAACTTTCGCAGAAAGTCTAGAATTAAAAATCTAAATTCTATTCGATTTTTTTTTGTTCCTTATGTTTATCACACCATCAACATTTCTTCGAATATTAGTGTGGGTGATAATCAAGGTGTTAGCAAAGTTAAAAAAAAATATGAAAAGCGAAACACCATGCACTAACTTGCCTTCTGAATGAAGGAAGCCAAAATGAACGAAATTTTAATGTTGAGCAGTTTTTAAGTATTTTCTCAATAAATAAGCAACTGTCACTCAACTTTGAAGAGAACAAAAATAAATGTTAAAAAATTGATAGTGAAAACCCTTATCAACTTTTTATTCTATGATTAAGTTTTGTTCACGGTAAAAAAAAATATCACCATTTTAAACGAATCGGGTGCTTAAAGAGCATCATTTGACAGAAATATTACGGAAATAGTCCAAAAGTTGTCCAAATTTACCCCATTTAAGGTATCCAAAATGACTTGGTTAAGAAATTGAAACTTTTAAATTAAACTCACAGTCAAAATCATAAGTTTGCGATTTCTTGCAATTTTAATTTCCCAACGAAAATGTCATCTTGATCATTTTATCTTGATTGTGAAACTCATTAACGACCTAATTCTGAATCTGAATTTTGAAAACATATTTGTTTCAAATCAAAATTGTGCAATTGAACTCAGTATTCGAATTTTTTTATCTGTTTCCGAATTTCAAAATAATTTCAGATATATAGGGGAGATGAGGGCATAACGAGCACCCGAGGCATAATGAGCACTACGCTTTTCTACGAAAGTGCGTATTTTCTTAAATAAATTTTCATGAGGAATTGTTTCGTACTTCCTATAGTATTAATTTTTCACAAATAAAGGAATCTCCTTATCATCTTTACAGAGATATTTAAAAAAAACTAGCTTGGTTCTCAAGTTACGAAAATATTATAATTTTTGAGCACCACGAAATGAGCTCTTATGATCTTAAAATAACCTTGATCTATAAGGTACGCACTGCAACATGATGTACACATTGTTTCTCAATTTTTACCATCATAAAGTTTTTGATTTTTCACTTTTATCAATTTTAAAACACGTTTTTACTTAAATTTGTTGACGAGGGGCATATAGAGCACCATATTATCGAGGCATAATGAGCATTTTCTGCCGTAGATTCTAGCAGCGAATTAAAATTGATTTATAGCGCCACACCTTGACTAGTTTTCATCCGACAATTTAGCCTATTGGTAAGGTGTCGGAGAGGTAATCAAAAGACTAGAGTTAGATTTCTTTTCGAGGTGATTTTTTTCCATTCACAATTCATGATCGATTTTTTTATTGTTACATTATACGGCTAGTAGCATCATCCTCCGAATAAAGCACTTAATGTATGAGCGTGCGTGAATTGTTTCTATTCTAGAAACAGACCTAGATTATTTTGTTATTGCTTTGTTTGATGAATCTACGACTCACCTGACTTCATCGAATTTAATTCGCTGCTAGATTCCCCGGCAAAAACGCACATCTTGCTCTGATTAATGGTGCTCATACTGCCTCAGGGGGGGTTCTCATTATGCCTCCACAGTGGCTGGTTTTCAGCTTTTGGCAAAAATTTTTAAAATGCATTTTTTAACGTTTTCATCTAGTTTTTCACGTTTCAGCCCGTTAGGAAATAGGCTTTCCAAGTGTCTGAACACGAAACAATAATGTAACCTCCATATTATAGCTATTTTCTATGGTTAAATAACCGTTTTCCTTAAGGTGGCCATTATGCCCCCATCTCCCCTACAGAAAAAAAAGATTCCTGAATTTAGATCCCAAATCAGCGTTTCCATTACGAGTCAAGATAGGAAATTTGTTTCAAACTCTCAACCATGAAAATTTAATTTTAATTCTTAGGGTTTCAATCTGAATCTATTATTTTTATTTATAAATTTAAATCCAGTTAGCAAATTTGAATTAAAATGTGAATAAAATTAAAAAAATAATCAACCTGATTCTGAGTTTGAATTTTTTATAAGAACTTAATTTTAACATTTAGTAATAGGGTTTAAAAAAAATTGATTAAGAACTTCGAATAGATTTCAACCCAAAAGTTCAGGATGGTTTCTGATATTTTTAATTCATATTTAAAAACAAATTATTGAAATATGGAAAAATTAGTCATGAAAATCATGAATAAAATTGTTAATGCAATGCAAAACCAAATTTGAACCCTTTCAAAACAGCTTTTTTCGAGTAATGTTTCGAAAATCTTAAATTCCAAACTAGATATCGAAGCCAAAATATAAATACAGAACAACAATTAAGATTTTGATAATATGGAACCATTACTTCCGGAATGAGTTTCATCTTTTTTTAAATTAAATGTTCAGAAACGAGTTTTTATTAACAAGCAAGAAAATACTGAAACAATTTAGCAGAACTCTGAACCTGTGATAATTTTCGAGGTTTTGACATTATCTTTGTTGGGTTACTAGAGAGCGTATCGAAGACCCTTCTTACAACCCTGAGGCATTATGTGAGGAAGACGGACGATTAAGGGAGATTCATCTGGAAAACTGTCAAAATCTCTAATTAGCAGCTGATAGCTGCACCTTCTGATGAGATAGAAAACGAAAATGCATCAAATTGAACTATTACTGTCCTTTACCATCAACACCATTTTTCTATTGTATCCAGTTCTTTAGTCATAAGTAGATTCGCCATTGGAATAGATGATCGTTAAATGTAGTCATGTTAAATTGTAGTTAATAAATGTTAAAGTTCAGCGTTGATTTTCTCTAAATAATGTGTTGTAAATAAATTGTGCCTAAAACTCTAAAGCAAGGTTGCGAAATCTCATGAGATTGAGATTTTTTTTAGTGAGATTTTCCCTTTTTGAATCTCAGTGTGATGCTAGGTAATCTCATCGTGAGTATCACAAACGGTTCTTGTCTTGAATGTCAACGCTTTCTCAGACTGAGAATCACGAGCAGAAAAACTACTTTTTGGAAGGCAGAGATGCCATGGAATAATATTTGTGCAAGCTCTTGAACAATGAAACAAGTTTTAAAGTTCAGAAAAAGCTGAACATACCACGACTTTTTAAAAACTGTCAGTTATACTTGCTGAATGTTAAAGGCCAGTTATACTTTTTTTAAACATTTTATAAAGAACATACTATTAAAAGCTCAGTACAATCAGGTTGATGATAAGAATTTGTTTTTTTTTATTTATGTCTTAAGCAAAGTTGCGAAATCTCGTTCAGTTAATATTTTAGCGAGTGAGGTTCTTCCTTTTTGAATCTCAGTGTAAAACTTTAACGTTGATTGTGAATGAAAGTTTTGATTTTAAAACATCTTTCTGAAGAATGTATTATCATGACGTGTAAGAATCTGATTATAATATTTATGTCTTAGTTTAATGAATGTTTTACAGAATGAGCAAAAAGTTTGTTATGACCAAATATGTTGATCAGTCTCGCTCGTATTCAGAGGATTTAAGACATGCAAGTTATGAAATTGTATTTCCAGTTCAGTAATGTACTTTCAAATCTCTTAAAAACGTTGATGCAAAGTGTTGCAATCATGGAAAAGAACCGCAAACATTGAAATGCCCAAGCTCAAAATTCTTTAAAAAACCCCCAATGGCTTAATGTGCTTGCCAGAAAAAAACATCTCAAATCTTCTGGACATAACAAGAAACTATAAAAAAATATAGCAAAATCTGAATAGCTAAATATTTGATTATTATAAATATTAACACAAAAAGTACCGCAAAGACAACTAAGCTGGGAAACACTAAAATTCAGAATTAAAATTATAAGGATCCACCGGGCCTAATTTTACAAATTTGTATCTTTGAATTACGGAAAGTTTTTTTTTGTCAATTTTGCAGAAAAAAGTTTTATGATTTTATTTATAGCATTCGAGATTTTACTTGTAGCAGCAACCTTAAAAACGAAGTTGAAATTTATAGGTAGCTATGTAGAGTTTTAATATAAATGAAGAAAATAGTTTCTTAATCTTCCAAACAAAAAAAATTTTAAAATATAAAAATTAAAAAAAAGATTTTTACCAACGAAAAACCATTTCAATTAAAACGCATGGCATCCCAGCTTATGCAACCGGCTGGAATCGACCACACATGAAAAGCATTTATGAATCAAATAAAAGGAAAAAAAAAAAAGAAATATCAAAATTTTCCCTTTCAAATGAAAGCGGCGGTTTGTAGCTTCTATCCTAACGGTTAATCTTTTTTATTTCAATTTAAAAAAGACATTTTAATGATTTTTTATGCATTTTAACGATTTCCTCTTTCAGGAGAAGGAAAGCCGGTTTTATTTGCACCGGCTCACAGATCTTTTTCAAATATTATCTCGACTCGCGTGATGTTTGAAATTCCCTGCGGAAAATTTCTGAAGCAGAAAACATGATCGTTGCATGATTCATACCACCCTTTCTAATGTCCGATAAATTCACTTATTCTATTAAGAGCGTTTCTAGAAGATTTATAGAATTCTAAATAGAAAAAGGAATATGACAGAAATAATAATGTGCCATTGAATAATAAGATTGAGCAAATATTATTGTACTACCATTTGGAGTAATTGTAAAATCGCTTCTTTTGTTAAGCGGCCTTACTTCTATTTTTTTGATTATTATCTTATGAGCTTTAAGACACATGCATCAGAAATGAATTGTTCTTTAATTATCATAGCTGGATTTTTTAACGATTTTTGAGTACGTTTAAAAATGCCCTTTAAAAGAAATTCGTAGTTTAGACTGTTACTCATTTTTATATGATTTGTGCTTACGTAAGAACTTTAACTATACACATAACACACGACGTATTACAGGACACGACACATAACTTTCTTACTTAACAGAAAAAGGATATAAAGTTACCTTTTTGTCGACCGGTTTCGGGCTCGATGTTGCCCATCTACAGGACGATGTCCGACTGATTACACAAAGGATAATTACAGCTCCAGTTTCATACTTGATGTAGTATTCGTCGAACGCAATTGGCATTATGCGGATTTTTGTTTGATCAGGTTGAAGAGAGGTGAAATGATCGGCGGCTCGTCTTCGTTCATCAACGGTTTTTCGGCGGTGCTGATGAACATCGACTCCCAAGCATTCAGATGTGATGTTTTCCGTACAAACTTCCTAAATTTGACCTTTTCCAATCGACGGAATGGTCAAACTCTGTTGTTCGGGCGGCAACACTCGATTCATTAATTCTCCCATTCTCAACGGCGAGTTTGACCAATATAAATAGCCGGGCAGCTGCTGCATGGAATTTCTGCAGGCTGCATTCACAGCCTAGTACATCATTTTGAAGTGGTTTTTGTGAAATCGGGAATGTTAAGATTGGTTTCGAAAATTGGTTTTTTCTACGGTTGTTCCGGATCTTTTACAGTCTCTAAGTGACTATTACTGTCAAAAATTCGGCAGAAAATTGCACTACCAATGAATAGTTTGGAACAGAGAAGGGATGTCAAGGACCAAGGACATTTAAAAAAAGATCGTTTGAAAAGAAATTTAAATAAAAGTTGAAACAAAGGACAGCTTATCACTGACATCACGGCTTTTATTTTTTCATTTAGTTGATATAAAAAAGTAGGTTTTAATTCTGAATGTATAGATGCATATTTGTTAGAATACATGATCTTTATTAAAATTTCCAAATTTAGATATCCTTCACTCGTACACAACATGCTCTGAAGAAGGGACCGCATGAAATTTGATGACTGTGATCATATTACAGTTCAACATATGTTTTTTTTTGTATGTCAACAGCCGAGAAAATACAAAAAAAAAACCTAAAAAAAATCTGAGTTTTGACCTTTTTTTTGTAAAAATTTCAGCCCTTGAGAGTTAAAACAAATATCGATTTTTCTATTAATGTATTCTATGCTTAGCTAACTATGCATATTTTACTGATTTCAAATAGCCAGAAAATTGATTAGAAATGTTGCTTTTAATCCCATATTATGTTGTTGCTTTTAATTTTGAAAACCAACAAAACGTCAACGACTGAATTTTATATTTTTTTTATTTAAGTCGTCTTGACTATGAAATTATGTTATAAATTGTTTAGTACCAAAGCGCCGTATTTGCAAATAACATAATATAATTAAAGTGTTGTTCTCAACATTTATAAGGTAGTGTGTTGTGTTCATAGACACTTTTTAAAACATAGGTACCACGAGCTTTAACACTTTCGTTAATTTTTTTCTTGATGTGATGCTCAGTGAATTTCGTTTGACATCGAAAGCTTTGAGCATCACAACGAAATTCATCGTGCTGCTTAATTGATACTCAATACGGTGAGTATCAATTTCAAATGATTATCTGAAATCTTGCAACTCTGCTCTAAAGTGTTGTGATCAATAAATTGTGTACTTACCAAACCCACGGAATTTAATTACGGAATCGGAACCAATAAAAACCCCATAAGGATCGATTTACCTGAAGGAAGCTCAACCAATTCGCTACCCAAGATCGCCCACGGAACATACAGTCCAGCCAGGGTACCCCAGCACCCCAACAATCTTTGAGCTAAGATTGTTACTCATGAATAACCTTACTCAATGATCAAAATTTGCTTAGAAAAATTTAATTTTTGAGGGGAAAAGAATATTTCACTTCCTTTTCTGGACCCTCATGGGGGAAGGTTTAACACCCAAACTTCGTTCCACCCTTTTCTTTGGCCATGGCTAATCGTGTTCCCTTAAATTGAATAAATTTTCAGTGATACGATGAATTTGAGAATAATTTCCCGAAGCAATTTGGCCCAACCAGTTTGTAACGGTTCTCGAAGTTTGCTGATCAAAAGATTGATTAACTGCCCTCACTTAGCGCCAAACGAGCACGTGACAATCGTGCTCGTATGTGAAGCAGCAATTTCCGTTCGTGCCCGGCTAGACTCCTCAAGGCGAGTCCTTCAAAAAAAATCAACCCGAACCAATCGCTATCCGAGACCCATTTACACCCGAGTTAACCCGAAAATCTGTCCAAACAGGGATACAAAACCTACAACGCGAAACAAGCAATAATTAAACTTTTCTCTCAAAGTACGACAACCAGCTGAAAATTCAGATTTACAATTTGTATTTATGTTGTTTACCACCTAGGCCTCAAATCTGAACAGATATTTTTGGGATCCCACCTATCGAACCTATTCTTCTTTATCGGCACACCATGTGCTATTTTTAACAATTCAGCCAAGTTTGTTAAATAGATACCATCGCTACTTCGGAGTTATTTTTAGAACGGCACAGAACAATTAAATTGGATCTGACCTTATTTGAGCGGCTACTTATCCTCCGGGCGGCTAACTGAGTCGATGCTGTCAGTTTCCTCTGACGACGTGTGTCCGTGCTAACCGAGCGATGATGTGGTTTGCCTGCGTGTCGTACCACTGGATTTCGGACTCCGGGAGATCAGGGGCAATTGACGACCACCAGTGATCTCAGGTGAACAGACGTTTCCACCTGGGTCCGTGAATGCGCGGGAGGTTGGACGCTGACCCTAGGGTACGGGACCAATCCCTGGAGAGCGTCGATCTGGCTGATCGGCACTTCCTGCACCCACAAGTAACACCTTCGCTTGAAGGAAAATCCTTCAAGCGAGACGAGAAACGCACAAATTACAAATTTGGTCTTAAATGGTGATCTTTACAGTTTTCTAGATCTTAGCTAATTACCTTTCAGGATGGTCAAAAAAGTATCTCCACCCTGCTGGAGTACCTGGGTTCGATCCTGGTATCGGACTAAAGATTTTTTTTGTGAATTTAAATTTGTTCCAAAATCTTTCTTTTTTTAACTTACGGTATTCGAACCACTCCTGCTCTAATCTGACGTTAATCGGGACAACCGAATTCGGTTCCTGCCACTAAAGGAATTTTTTTCAGAAATCTTTTCAAACCATCAGATTTTAGATTACTCACGTGGAGCTTGGAGGCAGATCACTCGAACCGAACAAAAGTGACAATCTATCAGTGTCACGGTATCTTTTTCTTTTCTCGAAACTGTAACTAAATTTACGCAATTAATTTACAGAATCGTGCGGGTTTTAGTGGTGAGCTTACTCTGTGATTTCCAACCAATTTTAACCAATTTAATCTTATAGCTCAGATCACAAATCACTCAAACTTTTGAACTCGGCAAACGTATCAACTGATTGCCGCACAAATCGAGAAAAGAATGATTAATGGCAAATGAGGGTATTGACCCCCGGAAATTGTAAATACGAAATCCAATCCCACTAATACAATTAATGTATTATCCGATCCTAATCTCTCGGAATTGGTCAGAAATTCCGTTAACCCGGAGAGATGGATGATCGGACGGCGATCGGTTACCAAATTGTGGTTCTACCTCCCACCACTAGGGGCGCAAATCTAACTTTAAACGGAACTGAAATTACTACTTTTAAATTGAGCAACTATGCCTCGACTCGATTAACGTAAGGAAGAAAGTTCGCCAATCAATCGTAGAGAAAGATTTAATGTTTGCCGCAATAAATTACAACAAACCTTAAATCTTTCAATCATTTTGTAACAATGTTACAAGTTGTTATTTCCAGTTGTCTAAAAAACACACAATTTTTGAACAATTTTTTGATAAAATTCAACATCAACACAATTTGATACAACACTTTGATCTTAGCATTTAGGCCGAAAAGCGATGGAATAAAATTTGAAACTCATGGATGATGATCGCTCGAATGATTGTTTTGTTAAATTATCGCTAAGCCGAATTAACTTTAGAATCGGTCAAATTTCATTTAATTAACTATTGCACCATAAAACTCATTCAAAAATTTTAAAATGTGTTTTCTCGAAATAAGCTTTTATGCACTTTGGCTCCAAGGGCCTCAATTATATCTCTTGCAGTTTTTGCGGTCGCAGTGATCCGTTTAAACAGTTACAAAAAGAGTCTACATTGCACATAAACGACACATTTTATACATTATGAACTGTGTACAATATCATTTTCTGATGTTTGGGTCATTTTTGTCAATGCTAGATGCGTCTGAGGAAACGTTCAAGTCAGAATGTCAAACCTGACACAATAAATATCCAACCAAATGCTTCCCGTAATGAATTGACACGTTTTGGGTGCATTTTTTTTTTTAGTTTCACACTGCATCAACGAACTTCAAACTTCCCATGAACATGTCCGCCGTTGTAGAAGACTAGATATTTCTTTTAATCCACCCGCTGCAATTCCGGCTCAAGAATCAAAAAAAGCCACCCATGGGTGCAGTTTTGTTTTTGTTCGATTGCATCTTTCGTCAACGCGTTTTGTTTAGATGTACACTGTCCCCCTGCTCTTTAACGCATTCGGAAGTGTCGTTGCTGTTGTTTGCTTAACTTAAGTTGGCTTCCCGGGTTTGGAAAATGTCACACCGTTCGTTGTTTCTATGCAACGGCAAGTGCATTTCTTTTTCTCCCCACACCGTTTTAGAATGTTGTGAAAATGTTGCTAGTGAGTGGCTATTTTTGGAACACGCCACGTATTAGCTACGGTGCCGACAACAAAACATCAAAACATATAAGTAGCAACGGTTAAACGCCAAATGACATGCCACAATAAATTTACACACTCTCGAAATGGTTTTTCCACTCGACATTCAATTAAGTTTGCTGCCGCCCGCCCGCGATCGCGTTAGGAAAGCCGCCGATATGCGCATTCTGTGGTTTCCAAGATGTTCTATCCAAAGAATTCGAAACTGATGATGGAATGGATTTTGGATTCTTTCCTTCAATGTTTCAACACATTGCATTCTTCAATATCCAACCGATCGATTTTCCTGTTATTCAATTTCCTTCAAGTAGCAAAATAATAATTTATATGAATTAATTTTACTTTTCCTTATGACGAGTTCAACATTCAAGAAAAGGTTTTGGAAAAAATTCATCCTTGAATTTCAAATACCGATCATATACATTGATAAGCCCTAATTGTTTACCTGTGCAAAATTTCAGCTCAATAGGATGCTCAATTTTGACAATTTTGACAATTTTGACAATTTTGACAATTTTGACAATTTTGACAATTTTGACAATTTTGACAATTTTGACAATTTTGACAATTTTGACAATTTTGACAATTTTGACAATTTTGACAATTTTGACAATTTTGACAATTTTGACAATTTTGACAATTTTGACAATTTTGACAATTTTGACAATTTTGACAATTTTGACAATTTTGACAATTTTGACAATTTTGACAATTTTGGCAATTTTGACAATTTTGACAATTTTGACAATTTTGACAATTTTGACAATTTTGACAATTTTGACAATTTTGACAATTTTGACAATTTTGACAATTTTGACAATTTTGACAATTTTGACAATTTTGACAATTTTGACAATTTTGACAATTTTGACAATTTTGACAATTTTGACAATTTTTACAATTTTGACAATTTTGACAATTTTGACAATTTTGACAATTTTGACAATTTTGACAATTTTGACAATTTTGACAATTTTGACAATTTTGACAATTTTGACAATTTTGACAATTTTGAAAATTTTGACAATTTTGACAATTTTGACAATTTTGACAATTTTGACAATTTTGACAATTTTGACAATTTTGACAATTTTGACAATTTTGACAATTTTGACAATTTTGACAATTTTGATAATTTTGACAATTTTGACAATTTTGACAATTTTGATAATTTTGACAATTTTGACGCTTTTGACAATTTTGACAATTTTGACAATTTTGACAATTTTGACAATTTTGACAATTTTGACAATTTTGACAATTTTGACAATTTTGACAATTTTGACAATTTTGACAATTTTGACAATTTGGATAATTTTGACAATTTTGACAAATTTAACAATTCTGATCATTCGACAGTTTTTGAAGTTGTTTTTTTGGAAATTCTTTGTTTTTGTGGGTTTTTTTCTTTTATTCCGTTCAAGCGTACGAGCAAAAAATAATCAATGAAATTCAATCCGCACATTAATACCTTGTAAAAACAAGCGATAATATAATCCGATCAGGGTAATTTCTACTGCACTAATCTGTTGTAAAGCAGAAATTCAATTTGAGAGTTGTAAACATGAACTCGTTTAACTTTCAACCCCTCCCTTCTTGTACTCGAACTTAAACATGACCCGGCTATGATCGCCGTAAATTTGCGTCAATGTGTGTTTTGTGTTTTCCCGTGTCATTTTGACAGGCACCAATCGTGTCTGCTTCTTCCTCCCCCAGATGGAAAGGTGATACCGTACAAGTTTGCGATGAGTTATAGCTGGCTGGCCACTTATTCGAACCATCGACAGACATTGATCGGAAGAAGAATGGATACTTATAAATTACTATTTGAAAAGAGCTGATGTTTAAAAAAAAATCTTTCATTCTCTATGAATGAAAATAAAGAAAAAGTGTTCGTCAAAACTTCATCAAATCAATATTTTTGTAGATGAATTTTTAATCCAGGCTAAAGAGTAGTTTTGAGATTATCTTAGAATTTATTCCAAACATTTGAAATAGCTTCTGTTCCATACTTCCAATTTTAGGAAGTGTCCAAATCCAACGCTTCCTCATTGGCTTATTCTTTTTTATGATTGCTTGCCCTCGTTTTTCCGATTCCGAGAGATTTACGATTGACAGTTGTTCCAGCTGCAGTATAGTTTTGAAGTTTTTCGTGCCATTTCAGCATCCCACCTTCGTTGGCTTGGCAGCAGCAATCGATCTGATTCATTTCTTTCCGTTCTTCAACCAACGATATGTGATGCTGTAATTTCCAAACCATTAAGCAACTGGAAAACACTCGTCGTTGTGAGGTTTTTTTTGTTCGTTCTATCCCAACACACTACATACATAGGAAATGCGATTTCGGGTTCTGGAATCTAAACTTTTCGCCTTTGATAAGTGGAAAAACGTGTTCGAGGGCAGTTTTTGGGGAAGGTTTATCACCGGGTTTTTCCCGAATTAGTTGCTTGTTAGCGACCCTAGAAAGATAGTTTTCGGGTGCCAAAGAGCGTCTCGAAAGAATGAAAAATCTATGTGGTTTTGCGGTTTTTCAAAGTCGGTCGTGACGAATCTCGAAAGTCGGCTCACCAGGGTGCTCTTTCTTGAAATTTGAGAGCAGCGCCAGGTTTTGAAACTAAATCATAAAAATCTAAAATCATTTAATGATCCATGCAGACGTGCTTCCACGAACCATGATGGTGCTGCAATAAATTTCGAGCGCTCGCTTCTATGACAGCGTGAAAATCGAAAATGTGAATTACGGGTTCAATTATTCAAGGATAAATTTTACTCAATGACTAGTTTGAAACTTATATGAAGAACTAATAAAAACAAATAAGATTTTTATCATCTAAAATGACAAAAATGACAAAAATGACAAAAATGACAAAAATGACAAAAATGACAAAAATGACAAAAATGACAAAAATGACAAAAATGACAAAAATGACAAAAATGACAAAAATGAAAAAATGACAAAAATGACAAAAATGACAAAAATGACAAAAATGACAAAAATGACAAAAATGACAAAAATGACAAAAATGACAAAAATGACAAAAATGACAAAAATGACAAAAATGACAAAAATGACAAAAATGACAAAAATGACAAAAATGACAAAAATGACAAAAATGACAAAAATGACAAGAATGACAAAAATGACAAAAATGACAAAAATGACAAAAATGACAAAATGACAAAATGACAAAAATGACAAAAATGACAAAAATGACAAAAATCACAAAAATGACAAAAATGACAAAAATGACAAAAATGACAAAAATGACAAAAAGACAAAAATGACAAAAATGACAAAAATGACAAAAATGACAAAACTGACAAAAATGACAAAAATGACAAAAATGACAAAAATGACAAAAATGACAAAAATGACAAAAATGACAAAAATGACAAAAATGACAAAAATGACAAAAATGACAAAAATGACAAAAATGACAAAAATGACAAAAATGACAAAAATGACAAAAATGACAAAAATGACAAAAATGACAAAAAATGACAAAAATGAAAAAAATGAAAAAAATGACAAAAATGACAAAAATGACAAAAATGACAAAAATGACAAAAATGACAAAAATTAATGACAAAAATGACAAAAATGACAAAAATGACAAAAAATGACAAAAATGACAAAAATGACAAAAATGACAAAATGACAAAATGACAAAAATGACAAAAATGACAAAAATGAAAAAATGACAAAAATGACAAAAATGACAAAAATGACAAAAATGACAAAAATGACAAAAATGACAAAATGACAAAAATGACAAAAATGACAAAAATGACAAAAATGACAAAAATGACAAAATGACAAAAATGACAAAATGACAAAAATGACAAAAATGACAAAAATGACAAAATGACAGAATGACAAAAATGACAAAAATGACAAAATGACAAAAATGACAAAATGACAAAATGACAAAAATGACAAAAATGACAAAAATGACAAAATCACAAAAATGACAAAAATGACAAAAATGACAAAAATGACAAAAATGACAAAAAGACAAAAATGACAAAAATGACAAAAATGACAAAAATGACAAAACTGACAAAAATGACAAAAATGACAAAAATGACAAAAATGACAAAAATGACAAAAATGACAAAATGACAAAATGACAAAAATGACAAAAATGACAAAATGACAAAAATGACAAAAATGACAAAATGACAAAAATGACAAAAATGACAATAAATGACAAAAAATGACAAAAATGAAAAAAATGACAAAAAATGACAAAAATGACAAAAATGACAAAAATGACAAAAATGACAAAATGACAAAAAATGACAAAAATGACAAAAATGACAAAATGACAAAAATGACAAAAATGACAAAAATGACAAAAATGACAAAAATGACAAAATGACAAAAATGACAAAAATGACAAAAATGACAAAAATGACAAAAATGACAAAAATGACAAAAATGACAAAAAATGACAAAAATGACAAAAATGACAAAAATGACAAAATGACAAAAATGACAAAATGACAAAAATGACAAAAATGACAAAAAATTGACAAAAAATGACAAAAAATGACAAAAATGACAAAAATGACAAAAATGACAAAAATGACAAAATGACAAAAATGACAAAATGACAAAAATGACAAAAATGACAAAAATGACAAAAATGACAAAAATGACAAAAATGACAAAAATGACAAAAATGACAAAAATGACAAAAATGACAAAAATGACAAAAATGACAAAAATGACAAAAATGACAAAAATGACAAAAATGACAAAAATGACAAAAATGACAAAAATGACAAAAATGACAAAATGACAAGAATGACAAAAATGACAAAAATGACAAAAATGACAAAAATGACAAAAATGACAAAATGACAAAATGACAAAAATGACAAAAATGACAAAAATGACAAAAATCACAAAAATGACAAAAATGACAAAAATGACAAAATGACAAAATGACAAAAGACAAAAATGACAAAAATGACAAAAATGACAAAAATGACAAAACTGACAAAAATGACAAAAATGACAAAAATGACAAAAATGACAAAAATGACAAAAATGACAAAAATGACAAAAATGACAAAAATGACAAAAATGACAAAAATGACAAAAATGACAAAAATGACAAAAATGACAAAAATGACAAAAATGACAAAAATGACAAAAAATGACAAAAATGAAAAAAATGAAAAAAATGACAAAATGACAAAAATGACAAAAATGACAAAAATGACAAAAATGACCAAAAATGACAAAAATGACAAAATGACAAAAATGACAAAAATGACAAAAATGACAAAAATGACAAAAATGACAAAAATGACAAAAATGACAAAAATGACAAAAATGACAAAAATATCAAAAATGACTTAAATGACAAAAATGACAAAAATATCAAATATGACTTAAATGACAAAAATGACAAAAATGACAAAAATGACAAAAATGACAAAAATGACAAAAATGACAAAAAATGACAAAAATGACAAAAATGACAAAAATGACAAAAATGACAAAAATGAAAAAATGACAAAAATGACAAAAATGACAAAAATGACAAAAATGACAAAATGACAAAAATGACAAAATGACAAAAATGACAAAAATGACAAAAATGACAAAAATGACAAAAATGACAAAAATGACAAAAATGACAAAAATGACAAAAATGACAAAAATGACAAAAATGACAAAAATGACAAAAATGACAAAAATGACAAAAATGACAAAAATGACAAAAATGACAAAAATGACAAAAATGACAAAAATGACAAAAATGACAAAAATGACAAAAATGACAAAAATGACAAAAATGACAAAAATGACAAAAATGACAAAAATGACAAAAATGACAAGAATGACAAAAATGACAAAAATGACAAAAATGACAAAATGACAAAATGACAAAATGACAAAAATGACAAAAATGACAAAAATGACAAAAATCACAAAAATGACAAAAATGACAAAAATGACAAAAATGACAAAAATGACAAAAATGACAAAAAGACAAAAATGACAAAAATGACAAAAATGACAAAAATGACAAAACTGACAAAAATGACAAAAATGACAAAAATGACAAAAATGACAAAAATGACAAAAATGACAAAAATGACAAAAATGACAAAAATGACAAAAATGACAAAAATGACAAAAATGACAAAAATGACAAAAATGACAAAAATGACAAAAATGACAAAAATGACAAAAATGACAAAAAATGACAAAAATGAAAAAAATGAAAAAAATGACAAAAATGACAAAAATGACAAAAATGACAAAAATGACAAAAATGACAAAAATGACAAAAATGACAAAAATGACAAAAATGACAAAAATGACAAAAATGACAAAAATGACAAAAATGACAAAAATGACAAAAATGACAAAAATGACAAAAATGACAAAAATGACAAAAATGACAAAAATGACAAAAATGACAAAAATGACAAAAATGACAAAATGACAAAAATGACAAAAATGACAAAAATGACAAAAATGACAAAAATGACAAAAATGACAAAAATGACAAAAATGACAAAAATGACAAAATGACAAAAATGACAAAAATGACAAAAATGACAAAAATGACAAAAATGACAAAAATGACAAAAATGACAAAAATGACAAAAATGACAAAAATGACAAAAATGACAAAAATGACAAAATGACAAAAATGACAAAAATGACAAAAATGACAAAAATGACAAAAATGACAAAAATGACAAAAATGACAAAAATGACAAAAATGACAAAAATGACAAAATGACAAAAATGACAAAAATGACAAAAATGACATAATGACAAAAATGACAAAAATGACAAAAATGACAAAAATGACAAAAATGACAAAAATGACAAAAATGACAAAAATGACAAAAATGACAAAAATGACAAAAATGACAAAAATGACAAAAATGACAAAAATGACCAAAAATGACAAAAATGACAAAAATGACAAAAATGACAAAAAATGACAAAAATGACAAAAATGACAAAAATGACAAAAATGACAAAAATGACAAAAATGACAAAAATGACAAAAATGACAAAAATGACAAAAATGACAAAAATGACAAAAATGACAAAAATGACAAAAATGACAAAAATGACAAAAATGACAAAAATTACAAAAATTACAAAAATGACAAAAATGACAAAAATGACAAAAATGACAAAATGACAAAAATTACAAAAATTACAAAAATTACAAAAATGACAAAAATGACAAAAATGACAAAAATGACAAAAATGACAAAAATGACAAAAATGACAAAAATGACAAAAATGACAAAAATGACAAAAATGACAAAAATGACAAAAATGACAAAAATGACAAAAATGACAAAAATGACAAAAAATGACAAAAATGACAAAAATTACAAAAATGACAAAAATGACAAAAATGACAAAAATGACAAAAATGACAAAAATGATAAAAATGATAAAAATGACAAAAATGACAAAAATGACAAAAATATCAAAAATGACTTAAATGACAAAAATGACAAAAATATCAAATATGACTTAAATGACAAAAAGGACAAAAATGACAAAAATGACAAAAATGACAAAAATGACAAAAATGACAAAAATTAAAAATGAAAAATGAAAAAATGAAAAAATGAAAAAATGAAAAAATGAAAAAATGACAAAAATGACAAAAATGACAAAAATGACAAAAATGACAAAAATGACAAAATGACAAAAATGACAAAAATGACAAAATGACAAAAATGATAAAAATGACAAAAATGACAAAATGACAAAAATGACAAAAATGACAAAAATGACAAAAATGACAAAAATGACAAAAATGACAAAAATGACAAAAATGACAAAATGACAAAAATGACAAAAATGACAAAAATGACAAAAATGACAAAAATGACAAAAATGACAAAAATGACAAAAATGACAAAAATGACAAAAATGACAAAAATGACAAAAATGACAAAAATGACAAAATGACAAAAATGACAAAAATGACAAAAATGACAAAAATGACAAAAATGACAAAAATGACAAAATGACAAAAATGACAAAAATGACAAAAATGACAAAAATGACAAAAATGACAAAAATGACAAAAATGACAAAAATGACAAAAATGACAAAAATGACAAAAATGACAAAAATGACAAAAATGACAAAATGACAAAAATGACAAAAATGACAAAATGACAAAAATGACAAAAATGACAAAAATGACAAAAATGACAATGACAAAAATGACAAAAATGACAAAAATTACAAAAATTACAAAAATTACAAAAATTACAAAAATGACAAAAATGACAAAAATGACAAAAATGACAAAAATGACAAAAATGACAAAAATGACAAAAATGACAAAAATGACAAAAATGACAAAAATGACAAAAATGACAAAAATGACAAAAATGACAAAAATGACAAAAATGACAAAAAATGACAAAAATTACAAAATGACAAAAATGACAAAAATGACAAAAATGACAAAAATGATAAAAATGATAAAAATGACAAAAATGACAAAAATGACAAAAATATCAAAAATGACTTAAATGACAAAAATGACAAAAATATCAATATGACTTAAATGACAAAAAGGACAAAAATGACAAAAATGACAAAAATGACAAAAATGACAAAAATGACAAAAATGACAAAAATGACAAAAATGACAAAAATGACAAAAATGACAAAAATGACAAAAATTAAAAAATGAAAAAATGAAAAATGAAAAAATGACAAAAATGACAAAAATGACAAAAATGACAAAAATGACAAAAATGACAAAAATGACAAAAATGACAAAAATGATAAAAATGACAAAAATGACAAAATGACAAAAATGATAAAAATGACAAAAATGACAAAAATGACAAAAATGACAAAAATGACAAAAATGACAAAAATGACAAAAATGACAAAAATGACAAAAATGACAAAAATGACAAAAATGACAAAAATGACAAAAATGACAAAAATGACAAAAATGACAAAAATGACAAAAATGACAAAAATGACAAAAATGACAAAAATGACAAAAATGACAAAAATGACAAAAATGACAAAAATGACAAAAATGACAAAAATGACAAAATGACAAAAATGACAAAAATGACAAAAATGACAAAATGACAAAAATGACAAAATGACAAAAATGACAAAAATGACAAAAATGACAAAAATGACAAAAATGACAAAAATGACAAAAATGACAAAAATGACAAAAATGACAAAAATGACAAAAATGACAAAAATGACAAAAATGACAAAAATGACAAAAATGACAAAAATGACAAAAATGACAAAATGACAAAAATGACAAAAATGACAAAAATGACAAAAATGACAAAAAATGACAAAAATGACAAAAATGACAAAATGACAAAAATGACAAAAAAATGACAAAAATGACAAAAATGACAAAAATGACGAAAATGACAAAAATGACAAAAATGACAAAAATGACAAAAATGACAAAATGACAAAAATGACAAAAAATGACAAAATGACAAAAATGACAAAAATGGACAAAAATGACAAAAATGACAAAATGACAAAAATGACAAAAATGACAAAAATGACAAAAATGACAAAAATGACAAAAATGACAAAAATGACAAAAATGACAAAAATGACAAAAATGACAAAATGACAAAAATGACAAAAATGACAAAAAATGACAAAAATGAAAAAAATGAAAAAAATGACAAAAATGACAAAAATGACAAAAATGACAAAAATGACAAAAATGACAAAAATGACAAAAATGACAAAAATGACAAAAATGACAAAAATGACAAAAATGACAAAAATGACAAAAATGACAAAAATGACAAAAATGACAAAAATGACAAAAATGACAAAAATGACAAAAATGACAAAAATGACAAAAATGACAAAAATGACAAAAATGACAAAAATGACAAAAATGACAAAAATGACAAAAATGACAAAAATGACAAAAATGACAAAAATGACAAAAATGACAAAAATGACAAAAATGACAAAAATGACAAAAATGACAAAAATGACAAAAATGACAAAAATGACAAAAATGACAAAAATGACAAAAATGACAAAAATGACAAAAATGACAAAAATGACAAAAATGACAAAAATGACAAAAATGACAAAAATGACAAAAATGACAAAAATGACAAAAATGACAAAAATGACAAAAATGACAAAAATGACAAAAATGACAAAAATGACAAAAATGACAAAAATGACAAAAATGACAAAAATGACAAAAATGACAAAAATGACAAAAATGACAAAAATGACAAAAATGACAAAAATGACAAAAATGACAAAAATGACAAAAATGACAAAAATGACAAAAATGACAAAAATGACAAAAATGACAAAAATGACAAAAATGACAAAAATGACAAGAATGACAAAAATGACAAAAATGACAAAAATGACAAAAATGACAAAATGACAAAATGACAAAAATGACAAAAATGACAAAAATGACAAAAATCACAAAAATGACAAAAATGACAAAAATGACAAAAATGACAAAAATGACAAAAAGACAAAAATGACAAAAATGACAAAAATGACAAAAATGACAAAACTGACAAAAATGACAAAAATGACAAAAATGACAAAAATGA
Source organism: Uranotaenia lowii (assembly GCF_029784155.1). Lineage (NCBI taxonomy): Eukaryota > Metazoa > Arthropoda > Insecta > Diptera > Culicidae > Uranotaenia > Uranotaenia lowii. The sequence goes on from NC_073692.1 coordinate 86,687,675, forward strand.
CAAAAATGACAAAAATGACAAAAATGACAAAAATGACAAAAATGACAAAAATGACAAAAATGACAAAAATGACAAAAATGACAAAAATGACAAAAATGACAAAAATGACAAAAATGACAAAAATGACAAAAATGACAAAAATGACAAAAAATGACAAAAATGAAAAAAATGAAAAAAATGACAAAAATGACAAAAATGACAAAAATGACAAAAATGACAAAAATGACAAAAATGACAAAAATGACAAAAATGACAAAAATGACAAAAATGACAAAAATGACAAAAATGACAAAAATGACAAAAATGACAAAAATGACAAAAATGACAAAAATGACAAAAATATCAAAAATGACTTAAATGACAAAAATGACAAAAATATCAAATATGACTTAAATGACAAAAATGACAAAAATGACAAAAATGACAAAAATGACAAAAATGACAAAAATGACAAAAATGACAAAAATGACAAAAATGACAAAAATGACAAAAATGAAAAAATGACAAAAATGACAAAAATGACAAAAATGACAAAAATGACAAAAATGACAAAAATGACAAAAATGACAAAAATGACAAAAATGACAAAAATGACAAAAATGACAAAAATGACAAAAATGACAAAAATCACAAAAATGACAAAAATGACAAAAATGACAAAAATGACAAAAATGACAAAAATGACAAGAATGACAAAAATGACAAAAATGACAAAAATGACAAAAATGACAAAATGACAAAATGACAAAAATGACAAAAATGACAAAAATGACAAAAATCACAAAAATGACAAAAATGACAAAAATGACAAAAATGACAAAAATGACAAAAAGACAAAAATGACAAAAATGACAAAAATGACAAAAATGACAAAACTGACAAAAATGACAAAAATGACAAAAATGACAAAAATGACAAAAATGACAAAAATGACAAAAATGACAAAAATGACAAAAATGACAAAAATGACAAAAATGACAAAAATGACAAAAATGACAAAAATGACAAAAATGACAAAAATGACAAAAATGACAAAAATGACAAAAAATGACAAAAATGAAAAAAATGAAAAAAATGACAAAAATGACAAAAATGACAAAAATGACAAAAATGACAAAAATGACAAAAATGACAAAAATGACAAAAATGACAAAAATGACAAAAATGACAAAAATGACAAAAATGACAAAAATGACAAAAATGACAAAAATGACAAAAATGACAAAAATGACAAAAATGACAAAAATGACAAAAATGACAAAAATGACAAAAATGACAAAAATGACAAAAATGACAAAAATGACAAAAATGACAAAAATGACAAAAATGACAAAAATGACAAAAATGACAAAAATGACAAAAATGACAAAAATGACAAAAATGACAAAAATGACAAAAATGACAAAAATGACAAAAATGACAAAAATGACAAAAATGACAAAAATGACAAAAATGACAAAAATGACAAAAATGACAAAAATGACAAAAATGACAAAAATGACAAAAATGACAAAAATGACAAAAATGACAAAAATGACAAAAATGACAAAAATGACAAAAATGACAAAAATGACAAAAATGACAAAAATGACAAAAATGACAAAAATGACAAAAATGACAAAAATGACAAAAATGACAAAAATGACAAAAATGACAAAAATGACAAAAATGACAAAAATGACAAGAATGACAAAAATGACAAAAATGACAAAAATGACAAAAATGACAAAATGACAAAATGACAAAAATGACAAAAATGACAAAAATGACAAAAATCACAAAAATGACAAAAATGACAAAAATGACAAAAATGACAAAAATGACAAAAAGACAAAAATGACAAAAATGACAAAAATGACAAAAATGACAAAACTGACAAAAATGACAAAAATGACAAAAATGACAAAAATGACAAAAATGACAAAAATGACAAAAATGACAAAAATGACAAAAATGACAAAAATGACAAAAATGACAAAAATGACAAAAATGACAAAAATGACAAAAATGACAAAAATGACAAAAATGACAAAAAATGACAAAAATGAAAAAAATGAAAAAAATGACAAAAATGACAAAAATGACAAAAATGACAAAAATGACAAAAATGACAAAAATGACAAAAATGACAAAAATGACAAAAATGACAAAAATGACAAAAATGACAAAAATGACAAAAATGACAAAAATGACAAAAATGACAAAAATGACAAAAATGACAAAAATGACAAAAATGACAAAAATGACAAAAATGACAAAAATATCAAAAATGACTTAAATGACAAAAATGACAAAAATATCAAATATGACTTAAATGACAAAAATGACAAAAATGACAAAAATGACAAAAATGACAAAAATGACAAAAATGACAAAAATGACAAAAATGACAAAAATGACAAAAATGACAAAAATGAAAAAATGACAAAAATGACAAAAATGACAAAAATGACAAAAATGACAAAAATGACAAAAATGACAAAAATGACAAAAATGACAAAAATGACAAAAATGACAAAAATGACAAAAATGACAAAAATGACAAAAATGACAAAAATGACAAAAATGACAAAAATGACAAAAATGACAAAAATGACAAAAATGACAAAAATGACAAAAATGACAAAAATGACAAAAATGACAAAAATGACAAAAATGACAAAAATGACAAAAATGACAAAAATGACAAAAATGACAAAAATGACAAAAATGACAAAAATGACAAGAATGACAAAAATGACAAAAATGACAAAAATGACAAAAATGACAAAATGACAAAATGACAAAAATGACAAAAATGACAAAAATGACAAAAATCACAAAAATGACAAAAATGACAAAAATGACAAAAATGACAAAAATGACAAAAAGACAAAAATGACAAAAATGAAAAAAATGACAAAAATGACAAAACTGACAAAAATGACAAAAATGACAAAAATGACAAAAATGACAAAAATGACAAAAATGACAAAAATGACAAAAATGACAAAAATGACAAAAATGACAAAAATGACAAAAATGACAAAAATGACAAAAATGACAAAAATGACAAAAATGACAAAAATGACAAAAATGACAAAAATGACAAAAATGACAAAAATGACAAAAATGACAAAAAATGACAAAAATGAAAAAAATGAAAAAAATGAAAAAAATGACAAAAATGACAAAAATGACAAAAATGACAAAAATGACAAAAATGACAAAAATGACAAAAATGACAAAAATGACAAAAATGACAAAAATGACAAAAATGACAAAAATGACAAAAATGACAAAAATGACAAAAATGACAAAAATGACAAAAATGACAAAAATGACAAAAATGACAAAAATGACAAAAATGACAAAAATGACAAAAATGACAAAAATGACAAAAATGACAAAAATGACAAAAATGACAAAAATGACAAAAATGACAAAAATGACAAAAATGACAAAAATGACAAAAATGACAAAAATGACAAAAATGACAAAAATGACAAAAATGACAAAAATGACAAAAATGACAAAAATGACAAAAATGACAAAAATGACAAAAATGAAAAAATGACAAAAATGACAAAAATGACAAAAATGACAAAAATGACAAAAATGACAAAAATGACAAAAATGACAAAAATGACAAAAATGACAAAAATGACAAAAATGACAAAAATGACAAAAATGACAAAAATGACAAAAATCACAAAAATGACAAAAATGACAAAAATGACAAAAATGACAAAAATGACAAGAATGACAAAAATGACAAAAATGACAAAAATGACAAAAATGACAAAATGACAAAATGACAAAAATGACAAAAATGACAAAAATGACAAAAATCACAAAAATGACAAAAATGACAAAAATGACAAAAATGACAAAAATGACAAAAAGACAAAAATGACAAAAATGACAAAAATGACAAAACTGACAAAAATGACAAAAATGACAAAAATGACAAAAATGACAAAAATGACAAAAATGACAAAAATGACAAAAATGACAAAAATGACAAAAATGACAAAAATGACAAAAATGACAAAAATGACAAAAATGACAAAAATGACAAAAATGACAAAAATGACAAAAATGACAAAAATGACAAAAAATGACAAAAATGAAAAAAATGAAAAAAATGACAAAAATGACAAAAATGACAAAAATGACAAAAATGACAAAAATGACAAAAATGACAAAAATGACAAAAATGACAAAAATGACAAAAATGACAAAAATGACAAAAATGACAAAAATGACAAAAATGACAAAAATGACAAAAATGACAAAAATGACAAAAATGACAAAAATGACAAAAATGACAAAAATGACAAAAATGACAAAAATGACAAAAATGACAAAAATGACAAAAATGACAAAAATGACAAAAATGACAAAAATGACAAAAATGACAAAAATGACAAAAATGACAAAAATGACAAAAATGACAAAAATGACAAAAATGACAAAAATGACAAAAATGACAAAAATGACAAAAATGACAAAAATGACAAAAATGACAAAAATGACAAAAATGACAAAAATGACAAAAATGACAAAAATGACAAAAATGACAAAAATGACAAAAATGACAAAAATGACAAAAATGACAAAAATGACAAAAATGACAAAAATGACAAAAATGACAAAAATGACAAAAATGACAAAAATGACAAAAATGACAAAAATGACAAAAATGACAAAAATGACAAAAATGACAAAAATGACAAAAATGACAAAAATGACAAAAATGACAAAAATGACAAGAATGACAAAAATGACAAAAATGACAAAAATGACAAAAATGACAAAATGACAAAATGACAAAAATGACAAAAATGACAAAAATGACAAAAATCACAAAAATGACAAAAATGACAAAAATGACAAAAATGACAAAAATGACAAAAAGACAAAAATGACAAAAATGACAAAAATGACAAAAATGACAAAACTGACAAAAATGACAAAAATGACAAAAATGACAAAAATGACAAAAATGACAAAAATGACAAAAATGACAAAAATGACAAAAATGACAAAAATGACAAAAATGACAAAAATGACAAAAATGACAAAAATGACAAAAATGACAAAAATGACAAAAATGACAAAAATGACAAAAATGACAAAAATGACAAAAATGACAAAAAATGACAAAAATGAAAAAAATGAAAAAAATGACAAAAATGACAAAAATGACAAAAATGACAAAAATGACAAAAATGACAAAAATGACAAAAATGACAAAAATGACAAAAATGACAAAAATGACAAAAATGACAAAAATGACAAAAATGACAAAAATGACAAAAATGACAAAAATATCAAAAATGACTTAAATGACAAAAATGACAAAAATATCAAATATGACTTAAATGACAAAAATGACAAAAATGACAAAAATGACAAAAATGACAAAAATGACAAAAATGACAAAAATGACAAAAATGACAAAAATGACAAAAATGACAAAAATGAAAAAATGACAAAAATGACAAAAATGACAAAAATGACAAAAATGACAAAAATGACAAAAATGACAAAAATGACAAAAATGACAAAAATGACAAAAATGACAAAAATGACAAAAATGACAAAAATGACAAAAATGACAAAAATGACAAAAATGACAAAAATGACAAAAATGACAAAAATGACAAAAATGACAAAAATGACAAAAATGACAAAAATGACAAAAATGACAAAAATGACAAAAATGACAAAAATGACAAAAATGACAAAAATGACAAAAATGACAAAAATGACAAAAATGACAAAAATGACAAGAATGACAAAAATGACAAAAATGACAAAAATGACAAAAATGACAAAATGACAAAATGACAAAAATGACAAAAATGACAAAAATGACAAAAATCACAAAAATGACAAAAATGACAAAAATGACAAAAATGACAAAAATGACAAAAAGACAAAAATGACAAAAATGACAAAAATGACAAAAATGACAAAACTGACAAAAATGACAAAAATGACAAAAATGACAAAAATGACAAAAATGACAAAAAATGACAAAAATGAAAAAAATGAAAAAAATGACAAAAATGACAAAAATGACAAAAATGACAAAAATGACAAAAATGACAAAAATGACAAAAATGACAAAAATGACAAAAATGACAAAAATGACAAAAATGACAAAAATGACAAAAATGACAAAAATGACAAAAATGACAAAAATGACAAAAATGACAAAAATGACAAAAATGACAAAAATGACAAAAATGACAAAAATGACAAAAATGACAAAAATGACAAAAATGACAAAAATGACAAAAATGACAAAAATGACAAAAATGACAAAAATGACAAAAATGACAAAAATGACAAAAATGACAAAAATGACAAAAATGACAAAAATGACAAAAATGACAAAAATGACAAAAATGACAAAAATGACAAAAATGACAAAAATGACAAAAATGACAAAAATGACAAAAATGACAAAAATGACAAAAATGACAAAAATGACAAAAATGACAAAAATGACAAAAATGACAAAAATGACAAAAATGACAAAAATGACAAAAATGACAAAAATGACAAAAATGACAAAAATGACAAAAATGACAAAAATGACAAAAATGACAAAAATGACAAAAATGACAAAAATGACAAAAATGACAAAAATGACATAAATGACAAAAATGACAAAAATGACAAAAATGACAAAAATGACAAAAATGACAAAAATGACAAAAATGACAAAAATGACAAAAATGACAAAAATGACAAAAATGACAAAAATGACAAAAATGACAAAAATGACAAAAATGACAAAAATGACAAAAATGACAAAAATGACAAAAATGACAAAAATGACAAAAATGACAAAAATGACAAAAATGACAAAAATGACAAAAATGACAAAAATGACAAAAATGACAAAAATGACAAAAATGACAAAAATGACAAAAATGACAAAAATGAAAAAAATGACAAAAATGACAAAAATGACAAAAATGACAAAAATGACAAAAATGACAAAAATGACAAAAATTACAAAAATTACAAAAATGACAAAAATGACAAAAATGACCAAAATGACAAAAATGACAAAAATTACAAAAATTACAAAAATTACAAAAATGACAAAAATGACAAAAATGACAAAAATGACAAAAATGACAAAAATGACAAAAATGACAAAAATGACAAAAATGACAAAAATGACAAAAATGACAAAAATGACAAAAATGACAAAAATGACAAAAATGACAAAAATTACAAAAATGACAAAAATGACAAAAATGACAAAAATGACAAAAATGACAAAAATGACAAAAATGATAAAAATGATAAAAATGACAAAAATGACAAAAATGACAAAAATATCAAAAATGACTTAAATGACAAAAATGACAAAAATATCAAATATGACTTAAATGACAAAAAGGACAAAAATGACAAAAATGACAAAAATGACAAAAATGACAAAAATGACAAAAATGACAAAAATTAAAAAATGAAAAAATGAAAAAATGAAAAAATGAAAAAATGAAAAAATGAAAAAATGACAAAAATGACAAAAATGACAAAAATGACAAAAATGACAAAAATGACAAAAATGACAAAAATGACAAAAATGACAAAAATGATAAAAATGACAAAAATGACAAAAATGACAAAAATGACAAAAATGACAAAAATGACAAAAATGACAAAAATGACAAAAATGACAAAAATGACAAAAATGACAAAAATGACAAAAATGACAAAAATGACAAAAATGACAAAAATGACAAAAATGACAAAAATGACAAAAATGACAAAAATGACAAAAATGACAAAAATGACAAAAATGACAAAAATGACAAAAATGACAAAAATGACAAAAATGACAAAAATGACAAAAATGACAAAAATGACAAAAATGACAAAAATGACAAAAATGACAAAAATGACAAAAATGACAAAAATGACAAAAATGACAAAAATGACAAAAATGACAAAAATGACAAAAATGACAAAAATGACAAAAATGACAAAAATGACAAAAATGACAAAAATGACAAAAATGACAAAAATGACAAAAATGACAAAAATGACAAAAATGACAAAAATGACAAAAATGACAAAAATGACAAAAATGACAAAAATGACAAAAATGACAAAAATGACAATGACAAAAATGACAAAAATGACAAAAATTACAAAAATTACAAAAATTACAAAAATGACAAAAATGACAAAAATGACAAAAATGACAAAAATGACAAAAATGACAAAAATGACAAAAATGACAAAAATGACAAAAATGACAAAAATGACAAAAATGACAAAAATGACAAAAATGACAAAAATGACAAAAATTACAAAAATGACAAAAATGACAAAAATGACAAAAATGACAAAAATGACAAAAATGACAAAAATGATAAAAATGATAAAAATGACAAAAATGACAAAAATGACAAAAATATCAAAAATGACTTAAATGACAAAAATGACAAAAATATCAAATATGACTTAAATGACAAAAAGGACAAAAATGACAAAAATGACAAAAATGACAAAAATGACAAAAATGACAAAAATTAAAAAATGAAAAAATGAAAAAATGAAAAAATGAAAAAATGAAAAAATGAAAAAATGACAAAAATGACAAAAATGACAAAAATGACAAAAATGACAAAAATGACAAAAATGACAAAAATGACAAAAATGACAAAAATGATAAAAATGACAAAAATGACAAAAATGACAAAAATGACAAAAATGACAAAAATGACAAAAATGACAAAAATGACAAAAATGACAAAAATGACAAAAATGACAAAAATGACAAAAATGACAAAAATGACAAAAATGACAAAAATGACAAAAATGACAAAAATGACAAAAATGACAAAAATGACAAAAATGACAAAAATGACAAAAATGACAAAAATGACAAAAATGACAAAAATGACAAAAATGACAAAAATGACAAAAATGACAAAAATGACAAAAATGACAAAAATGACAAAAATGACAAAAATGACAAAAATGACAAAAATGACAAAAATGACAAAAATGACAAAAATGACAAAAATGACAAAAATGACAAAAATGACAAAAATGACAAAAATGACAAAAATGACAAAAATGACAAAAATGACAAAAATGACAAAAATGACAAAAATGACAAAAATGACAAAAATGACAAAAATGACAAAAATGACAAAAATGACAAAAATGACAATGACAAAAATGACAAAAATGACAAAAATTACAAAAATTACAAAAATTACAAAAATGACAAAAATGACAAAAATGACAAAAATGACAAAAATGACAAAAATGACAAAAATGACAAAAATGACAAAAATGACAAAAATGACAAAAATGACAAAAATGACAAAAATGACAAAAATGACAAAAATGACAAAAATTACAAAAATGACAAAAATGACAAAAATGACAAAAATGACAAAAATGATAAAAATGATAAAAATGACAAAAATGACAAAAATGACAAAAATATCAAAAATGACTTAAATGACAAAAATGACAAAAATATCAAATATGACTTAAATGACAAAAAGGACAAAAATGACAAAAATGACAAAAATGACAAAAATGACAAAAATGACAAAAATGACAAAAATGACAAAAATGACAAAAATGACAAAAATGACAAAAATGACAAAAATTAAAAAATGAAAAAATGAAAAAATGAAAAAATGACAAAAATGACAAAAATGACAAAAATGACAAAAATGACAAAAATGACAAAAATGACAAAAATGACAAAAATGACAAAAATGATAAAAATGACAAAAATGACAAAAATGACAAAAATGATAAAAATGACAAAAATGACAAAAATGACAAAAATGACAAAAATGACAAAAATGACAAAAATGACAAAAATGACAAAAATGACAAAAATGACAAAAATGACAAAAATGACAAAAATGACAAAAATGACAAAAATGACAAAAATGACAAAAATGACAAAAATGACAAAAATGGCAAAAATGACAAAAATGACAAAAATGACAAAAATGACAAAAATGACAAAAATGACAAAAATGACAAAAATGACAAAAATGACAAAAATGACAAAAATGACAAAAATGACAAAAATGACAAAAATGACAAAAATGACAAAAATGACAAAAATGACAAAAATGACAAAAATGACAAAAATGACAAAAATGACAAAAATGACAAAAATGACAAAAATGACAAAAATGACAAAAATGACAAAAATGACAAAAATGACAAAAATGACAAAAATGACAAAAATGACAAAAATGACAAAAATGACAAAAATGACAAAAATGACAAAAATGACAAAAAATGACAAAAATGACAAAAATGACAAAAATGACAAAAATGACAAAAAATGACAAAAATGACAAAAATGACAAAAATGACGAAAATGACAAAAATGACAAAAATGACAAAAATGACAAAAATGACAAAAATGACAAAAATGACAAAAATGACAAAAATGACAAAAATGACAAAAATGACAAAAATGACAAAAATGACAAAAATGACAAAAATGACAAAAATGACAAAAATGACAAAAATGACAAAAATGACAAAAATGACAAAAATGACAAAAATGACAAAAATGACAAAAATGACAAAAATGACAAAAATGACAAAAATGACAAAAATGACAAAAATGACAAAAATGACAAAAATGACAAAAATGACAAAAATGACAAAAATGACAAAAATGACAAAAATGACAAAAATGACAAAAATAACAAAAATGACAAAAATGACAAAAATGACAAAAATGACAAAAATGACTAAAATGACAAAAATGACAAAAATGACAAAAATGACAAAAATGACAAAAATGACAAAAATGACAAAAATGACAAAACTGACAAAACTGACAAAACTGACAAAAATGACAAAAAATGACAAAAATGACAAAAATGACAAAAATGACAAAAATGACAAAAATGACAAAAATGACAAAAATGGCAATAATGACAAAAATGACAAAAATGACAAAAATGACAAAAATGACAAAAATGACAAAAATGACAAAAATGGCAAAAATGACAAAAATGACAAAAATGACAAAAATGACAAAAATGACAAAAATGACAAAAATGACAAAAATGACAAAAATGACAAAAATGACAAAAATGACAAAAATGACAAAAATGACAAAAATGACAAAAATGACAAAAATGACAAAAATGACAAAAATGACAAAAATGACAAAAATGACAAAAATGACAAAAATGACAAAAATGACAAAAATGACAAAAATGACAAAAATGACAAAAATGACAAAAATGACAAATATGACAAAAATGACAAAATGACAAAAATGACAAAAATGACAAAAATGACAAAAACGACAAAAAATGACAAAAATGACAAAAATTACAAAAATTACAAAAATGACAAAAATGACAAAAATGACAAAAATGACAAAAATGATAAAAATGACAAAAATGACAAAAATGACAAAAATGACAAAAATGACAAAAATGACAAAAATGACAAAAATGACAAAAATATCAAAAATGACTTAAATGACAAAAATGACAAAAATATCAAATATGACTTAAATGACAAAAATGACAAAAATGACAAAAATGACAAAAATGACAAAAATGACAAAAATGACAAAAATGACAAAAATGACAAAAATGACAAAAATGACAAAAATGACAAAAATGACAAAAATGACAAAAATGACAAAAATGACAAAAATGACAAAAATGAAAAAAATGACAAAAATGACAAAAATGACAAAAATGACAAAAATGACAAAAATGACAAAAATGACAAAAATGACAAAAATGACAAAAATGACAAAAATGACAAAAATAACAAAAATGACAAAAATGACAAAAATGACAAAAATGACAAAAATGACAAAAATGACAAAAATGACAAAAATGATATAAATAATATCTTTTCTGGGAAGGTTTGTTCTATGTTCACATGAAGAAGAAGAATCTACAAATATTTTTAATCCTTAATTTTATTCTTTGCAATTTTCAGTACTCTGGTGATTTTTGAATGAAAAATTTTTGATTCCCAAACAAATTTCTATACAAAATAAAAACTCAATGCGCTAATTCAGGACTGGATGGATCGCTTCCAAAATATTTTTTGTTATTTCTGGCAGCAAAAGCGATCTAAAAAAGTTATGGGAGGTGTAAAAATTTACGAATTTAAAATTTCCATACTAAGCTTGCAGCGGTCTAGTGTATATGTAAGAGCAAATTATTGAACGGTTTAATGAAATTCTACCAAATCAGTTTTTTAACCATATCTATCTTATTTTGATGAACACTAAAAGTGAAAAACATTCCCATTAAGGGTATACCGTTTTAAAAGTTGTATTTGCCATGGGTGTACTCTTTGTTTAGCTTTCCTATTGTGAGCATAAGATTTTTTAAATTATGGAGACCATTCCAAATTTGATCGATTTCACTAGTTGTAAGTCTAACAGATGAATTATCACTTGTTACAACAGTGATTTTCACAAACACTCATCGCTCTGTTAAACGCTGCTTTAAGCAGGAGTTTGGAAACATGAAGTGTGTGCTGCACTCACTGTTTTCGAAACTGTGACATATTATGGTCGTTGATGCTGAAGTTCCATGGCATCTTCTCTTTTTTTTTTGGTTTGCTTCACAAACTACCGCCCTTTCATCCGGAATCGGAGTGGTGGTTTGTTTTTAAACATGCTGGAATGCCAGCCATCGTCGTCGTCGTCGAAATATTCTATGAATGTCACAACAAAATGCTTGTAAATTTATGGTCTGCTCTTTTGACTTTCCGTGAAATGTTCATTTTTTCCGCTCTGGTCTGTTTCTATTATTTTTTTTTGTTATTCAAATGATTATCCAGACAAAACACGCTTCACGTCTTTTGGATAGCACATTTTCGGAAAAAAGCGCGAACATTGTGTGGGTGTAAGACAGGAGGGAAATTTTCCAGCGCATTTGTCAACAACGCGACCCACGAGCACCGATAAGTCAAAAATCAAACTATACCTTCTACTGTCTGTTGGTACAGAAACCAAAAACATGATGTCAGGAAACCTATAACCTCCTCTCGTAAACACCAAATTAATTCGTTCCGAATTAACTGAAGTGTGAAATGGAATACAAACTGTCCTGTAGGCGAAAATGATAAATGCGCTTAATTGTGACTGTTTATTAGCTCTACTCAAACTGGGCAGATTCGAGCTTGTCATAAAGTTAGTTAAGAATATTCCGACCACATTTGCCGGTTTCCTCTAAGAATGCGGCGCCATATGCAGAGCATTTTGGCTTCTTCCCTACTTTTTGAGGAAATTTCTCGTTCCAAAGGGAAATGCACTGTCCCGAAAGTGTGACTGGCTGTGAAATTAAAAAGCCCCTGATTTATGGGTTGCGATTTCTTTGTTTTCCACAAATGAATTAGCACTCACTTAGTTGCTTCAGCATGTGTGTGTGTGGGGGAGGAAACTAATGAGCTGCGGAATGCTCTCGGGATGATTGCTAAGTACGAGTTTGTATCATTGTGAGAGACTTTTCTTGTAACACTAATGGTATAAGACGATAAATTTTCTAAAAAAGACTCGAACAGTCAATTTTCATGAAGGGACAATCGAAGCAGCTTTTTCATACCTACAAAAAAAGAAAAGGAAACAAATTTCTTAACAGTTCTTTGAGTTAGATGTAATTTTTTTTTTGCATTTATAATCTTTCTGTCATTTTTGTCATTGTGGAAGTTTTTGTAAATTTTGCAATATTTGTAATTTTGTAAGTTTTGAAATTTTTGTAGATTTTGTAATTTTTGTAATTTTAGTAATTTTTGTAATTTTAGTAATTTTTGTAATTTTTGTAATTTTTGTAATTTTTGTAATTTTTGTAATTTTTGTAATTTTTGTAATTTTTGTAATTTTTGTAATTTTTGTAATTTTTGTAATTTTTGTAATTTTTGTAATTTTTGTAATTTTTGTAATTTTTGTAATTTTTGTAATTTTTGTAATTTTTGTAATTTATGTATTTTTTGTAATTTTTGTATTTTTGGAAATTTTGTTCTTTGAGTTAGATGTAATTTTTTTTGCATTTATAATCTTTCTGTCATTTTTGTCATTGTGGAAGTTTTTGTAAATTTTGCAATATTTGTTATTTTGTAAGTTTTGAAATTTTTTTTTTTTTTTTTTTTTTTCATTTATTTAAGGACCTTTTTTTGACATTCAGGTCCAATACTGTTTTTTGCGTTTACAGAATATGCTTAAATTTTATCATACAGCTGAATTGTTTTAAGATATTCTAACACTTTCTTCGCCATTTCCTTATTATCTGCTAGAGCTTCGCGGAGGTTTCCCGGTATACCGTGCTTTTCCCGATCCTCGTCTAGTTGAGCACAAGTAGCAATGATGTGCTTCACTGTCATGGTTTCGTTACATCTACTGCACCGCGGCGGATTAACTTTGTCCATTAGATATGCGTGCGTAAGCAATGTGTGTCCGATCCGGAGGCGTGCCAAAATAACGTCATCCTTGCGATTTCCTAAGAACGCTGATTTGAACGGCAAAACCGTGTTTTTAACTTCCCTTAGTTTGTTGTTGCGATTTGTATGCCACTGTCTTTGCCATCTGTTTGTGGATTGCATTTTTATAATTTTTCGGATTTCTTTGAAGTCTATGAATAGCTCGTCATCTTCCGATAGTTCTAACGCCTTTTTCGCTTCGCGATCAGCTTTTTCATTTCCAGGGATCCCGATATGACTGGGGACCCAGCAAAAAACAACCTCTGCACCCATAACAGCGATCTCGTTATGAAGGTTTTGTATGCTGTCCTTCCATTGCGAGTTAATTTTGCGTTTTTCCAAGTTCGTAATGACACTCATAGAATCTGTGCATATCAAGTAGGCTTGGGCTCGTTTTTGGTCAACTATCCATGATAGTGCCTGTTTCACAGCTTCGCTTTCAGCTGTGAAAATGCTGCAGATATTGTTCAATCGCCTTTGAAACTTCATATCTCCGCTGACAATTCCATATCCGCATTTGGGACCTTGTTTGGAACCATCAGTGTATATTGTTCTGTGAATGCGGTATTTCGTATGTCGGAGTTCATTGAACATATTTTTAAGGTCTATGGAAGTGGCTCCTCGGGCGAGTTCTCTATGAAGTGTTTTGTCGGTCTGGAGTTTAACTCGAACCCATGGTGGGCATGTTGGGGTCTTGAAAACAACTGTTCTCGGTAGACGTAGTTCACATTCGTTCAACATCCTTCGGCCTCTGGTTAGGAAAGAGTTTGTTTGAATCCTGGGTCGTTCACCCCACCTTTCATCGGAGCTTGAACCATTGTCACTATTGCTGAAGTCATGTTCACTCAGACTATCGTTTATTGTGATGATATCGGTTTGGGTGGTATCCTCCATGCTGGCAGCTAAACGTCGAGCTGTGTAATGCATAGTTCGTTGTTCTGTTAAATTTTGCAGACTTGGGATCCCAGTTTCCGCTTGGAGGCTTAATATAGGACTCGTTCTGAATGCGCCGACAATTGCTCGCAATCCTGAGTTGTGAACCGTTTCTAAGGACTGGAAGACTTTACTGTCCATTCCCGATAGAATTGGGGCGGCATAGAGAAGTTTTTCTATAACAGTTGAACGATAAATCTTGATCAGTGTATTCCGGTCTCCACCCCAGGTCCTAGCAGCTATACTACGAAGGAAGTTAACTCTCTGCTGGCATGTTGCTCTTACTTCTTCGGCGTGAGTTCGAAATTTCAGGTGCTGGTCGAAAGTCACTCCCAAGCATTTACAGCTATTCCTACGGGGCACATTTGTTCCATTTATTTTAAGATTGTTTGGATTTTTCGGTTTTCTCTGTTGGGGTTTGCGGAATACTACTGTTGCACTCTTTTCGGCTGATATGCTGAATCCTGTCCTATCTGACCAGTTCTCGAGTTGATTGAAGGCTAATTGAAGCTTACCCTCGGTATCCTTGGAGTCGAAACCGGTTGCAATGAGAGTAACATCATCTGCATATATCAGGCACTTAATATTGGAAGGAAGGTAGTTGGTGAGCGTGTTGATGGCTATCAGGAACATGGTTACGCTTAGCACTGAGCCTTGGCATAGACCAGTTTCCATTTGTTTCTCTCTAGATGTTTTTCCATTGAGCTTAACTTGGAACGATCTAGTTTGAAGCATTTTTTCTAGGAACCGCAACATCTTTCCACCAACGTTGTGGTTTGCCAGCTGATCCAAACAAAGTCTACGCCATGTTGTATCGTACGCTTTGCGTATATCCAGGAAAGCAACTTGAGCTATTTCGTTTTTGTTGAATGCTTCACGGATGGTTTCTTCAAGTGTACAAAGGTGATCTACAGTGCTCCTTCCCTTCCGGAATGCATATTGATGATTGTACAATATATTTCTTGATTCCAGAATGTGCATGAGGCGATTGTTGATCATTCTCTCCAATAACTTACCCAAACAGCTGTTGAGATATATTGGCCGATAATTCTTAGGATCAGAACGTTGGCCTTTCCCTTTGTAGATAGGGACAACAAGAGATTTAGTCCATTCTAATGGGTATACCGATTGTTCCCATAGTCGGTTGTAAGTTTCTAGAAGAAATGCCTTTCCGTCAAGTGGGAGGTGAGAAATCATTGGGTACATAATGCTGTCCGGTCCTGGTGAGGATCCTTTAAGCCCCTCTAGTGCTTCATCAAGCTCGTACAAACTAAATTCTTGGTTGTGTTGTCCTGTGTCCTCGGGTACAGACAACATGTTCAATTCAGTCCGTCGTTTATATTCCAAAAAGGTCTCGTTATACGCACCTGTGCTAGCCACCTTTTGGAATGCATTGCCAAGTAATTCACACATAGCCTCTGGTTCTGTTGCCGTTTTTCCTTCATATAGGATAGAATTTATTTGGATACTCCGCCGTTTCCCTTGGATTTTGCGGTAGTTACCCCACATTTCCGTCAAAGGTGTCTGTACCGAAAAGCTTTGTGCAAGTTGCTCCCAACTTTCCTTTTTAGCTTTAGAGATGGCTTCTTTTGCAGCAACATTAGCATTGCGAAAGGTATCGCTGAGTTGTTCTGTGCTCGTTCTGTTTGCTTTCAGTTTTCTTAATGCTTTCCTCCTATTTTTAACAAGCTTTTCAATTTCTGGATTCCACCACGGAACACATTTCTTCCCAAAAACTCCTTTTGACTTAGGGATGGCAACTTCAGCTGCTTCCAATAGCGATTTTGTAAAAGTTTCTACTTGCCGTTCAACATTATCATCTCGAACGAAATGGAGGGCTCCTTGATATTGCTCCCAGTTGGCGTCTTCGATTTTCCACCTAGGTCGGCTTTCACATGGGGTTCTATTTCCGGGAAAAGTAACGCTGATCGGTAGGTGATCGCTGCTGTGGGCATCTTGCAACACGTTCCATTCTAGCAGTCCGGCGAGATCATCTGAACAAAGTGCTAGATCTAAACAGGAAAAGCTTCCATGTCGTTGATCGACGTAGGTGGGCTCTCCGTTATTGAGCAAGGTCAGACAGTTTTCTTCAACAACTTCGGAAATTGTGCTACCTCGCGCGCTCACATGGTCGGATCCCCACAGGGGATGATGGGCGTTGAAGTCTCCAATCATCAGGATTGGTTTCTGGATTTGATTGATGAGGGCGTTAAGTTGTATGCTGTCGGTGGTCTCAGCTGGTGGTAAGTAAATGTTTAAAACGTTAACGTTGAGTGGTGCTCCAACTTTTACTGCAATGACTTCGAGCGAAGTTTCGATTTCTATTATTTCACTATCAAAACTCTCATTCACTGCAATCAGGACTCCTCCTGATGCTCTGTTTCCTGTCATGCGGGGTCGATGATAAATTTTAAATCCGGTAATGCATGGTTGGGATCTGGGTTGGCACATGGATTCTTGTAAGCAAATGACCTGTGGTTGATTTTCCTTTATCATCATATCCAATTCGGCTTTTTTTGGTCGTAACCCTTGGATATTCCATGAAATAATATTAAGTGATGCATTCGATGTTAAAGAGTTTCCAGAACCGTTCTGTCTGGTCTCGCTAGATCCAATAGTTTCCTGAGAATTTTCCATTGTGTCGCTTTGGTCGTTGCCGTCATTTTCAATTTCGATGTTCCAGTTTCCGTAGTCAAGTCCATTTTCAAAGGCGGGTTGGTTCAAAGTAAAGTCGTCGTTTTCATTGCTGGCCATTTTTATTTTTTGGGGGTCGACCTCTCCGTTTTGTCAGGACTTCCGGTTGGCTCTCGTTCTTTTCTTCGGATTCCAGTGAAATTCGCAAAGGTAGCGAATTTTTAGAGCTAAGCTTTTGCTTTTTAGACATTGGTGTGTCCTCAGCAGTGGGTGGTTTATCTCGAGTGGATGATGAGGTCTGCTCAACTTCCAGCTCCATTTCGGATTCGCTTTCAGAAATTTCCAAGTGTTGCTCACCAGTTTCCAGTTTGGATTTCAGAAGGTAGAATTCTGTAGCTATTTTGCGTAGGTTTAGGATTTCCATTTTCAGGTTCTCAATCTCTTCCTTTTCTGTAGAGTTTTGTGATTTTTGTTTTAGAGCTGCGTTTTCTGCAATTAATTTAGCTATTTGTAAATCCTTTTCCTGATCCTTTCGAGTCTGATCGAGGCGTTGTTGAGCTCCGCAGACGTTTGCGTAGGAATTTTCGGAAAACTTTCTAGTGTATTCTTTCCTAGCTTCTCCAAACGTAACACCGCTATCGACTTTGATCCTCACTATCTCTTCTTCTTTTCGGTAAATTGGACATTTTCTTGAGATAGGCGAATGATTGCCTTTGCAATTTTTGCAAAAAGATTCTTCTTCGCATGTTTCTAAAATCTCTGGCTCATGAGCTTTAGAACAGTTACGACAGACTGGATCATTGCTACATTTATCCTTGGTGTGACCGTAAGTGCAGCATTTGTAGCAGACGAGAGGTGATGGATAAAACAAGCGTGTTCTGCAATTGATTATGCCGATTCTGACTTCTTTGGGGATCACTGTTCCGGAAATTGTCAAAACAACTGTAGGGGTATTTACTCTAGCTTTGTTCTCAGTTCTCGTTATCCTGCGAGTTTTTATTACTCCTTGCTGAGCGAGTTCTTTCTCTAGCTCCTCCTCGGATAGTTCTATAGCTTCTTTACAACTAATAACGCAACGGCTTACGTTTAAGACAGGATGCGGAATGATTTGAATTTTAGTGCCGTCGATTAGTTCCTTCATCTGAATCAATTTCGCTGCTAATTTGGAACTTCGAGTCTTGATGACGTATTTCGATCCGTTATTTTCCGTATATGCGGCTTCAATTTTGCCGAAAGACTGATCGATGGATTTGCTGATTATGAACGGATTTTTGGGTAAGGAGTCCTCTTCATTAGCAGCGCTTAATGATAGTATGATGAGTTTACCAAATGTTCCTAGTCTGTCCATGTATTCCGGCATAGTCCGATCATTTTTATCAGGGGGGTCGCTTGGTGGAGGTACCCCAGTAGAGGTACTTGCAGCAGCCATGTCGGCTGCTTAGCTTGTGAGCCTAGCTATAGAACTGCAGTAACGTTTTCCTCTCGACAGCAAATACGAAAAAAATGCGTTCTCACCGAAGTGAGGAACGTCTACCCTTTACCCTAATTTATTTTCGGTTCACCCAAGGGTTAAAGGTACAAGTGACCGACCGCGTTTCCGCCGAAGCGGGTAACGACTACGCTTTATCCTTTTCAAACTACTTTGGCCAAGCGTTAGAAGGTGCAACCGAAAGTAGGGACGTTTTACCCTATTCCCTACGAGACTTGCCCAATACGTCCAAAAGGTGCAAGCAAGCTCGGGATGTAGACGGTGTAGTTTCGAAAGAGCCTTAATGTATGCAACGTATCAGTGTTTTTAGCTTCCACTAGTTTACACCAGGTGTCTCAAAGGTGATAAAGAGGCACTGTTGTTGGTGGAGCTTTTCGTTCGCAGCTAGAAGGCTAGCACTGTAGCCAAGCAAACTTAACTTGCACACAGAGTTGCATGCAGCTGCTATCTAGCTGGCTTCGGATCGGCAATGCAACCAATAACACAATACGGCAGATTCCACTAACTGAGGCAAAACAAATCGTCTCTATATTGTCTATAAGAACGGTTTTTGTGTGAAACGTTCACTATGCACTGGCACTTATGGTTCCGGGAATAGTGTTCACTATGAAATCACTTCCAACGGGAACGGTTTTCACCCGAGATAAACGTTTTACGCGCAGACCGATATCACTTTGTTGTTTTCGATACCAAAGATACGAAACAGATGTTGAAATTTTTGTAGATTTTGTAATTTTTGTAATTTTAGTAATTTTTGTAATTTTAGTAATTTTTGTAAATTTTGTAATTTTTGTAATTTTTTTAATTTTTGTAATTTTTGTAATTTTTGTAATTTTTGTAATTTTTGTAATTTTTGTAATTTTTGTAATTTTTGTAATTTTTGTAATTTTTGTAATTTTTGTAATTTTTGTAATTTTTGTAATTTTTGTAATTTTTGTAATTTTTGTAATTTTTGTAATTTTTGTAATTTTTGTAATTTTTGTAATTTTTGTAATTTTTGTAATTTTTGTAATTTTTGTAATTTTTGTAATTTTTGTAATTTTTGTAATTTTTGTAATTTTTGTAATTTTTGTAATTTTTGTAATTTTGGTAATTTTTGTAATTTTTGTAATTTTTGTATTTTTTATATTTTTTTTTTTTTTTGTCATTTTTGTCATTTTTGTCATTTTTGTCATTTTTGTCATTTTTGTCATTTTTGTCATTTTTGTCATTTTTGTCATTTTTGTCATTTTTGTCATTTTTGTCATTTTTGTCATTTTTGTCATTTTTGTCATTTTTGTCATTTTTGTCATTTTTGTCATTTTTGTTTTGAAGTATCATTTTTTGCCGGTGGTATATTTTATCTAAGTGCAGATTACACACGGGAACAGTATTTTTGGAGGCTATTTTTGAACAACACATTATGGAAGATTTTGGGTCCCTAATTCAAATCATGATTCAGATTTTGTATATCACCTCTAGTTTTTAGGACATGGCATGCGGAAGCATGAAAATGATATTTATCAGTTATGAGCAGTGTTCGGCATCGCTAATTGAAAAATTAGCGGCGCTAATTAAAACGCTAACTCATTCAAATTTAGCGATCGCTATTTAAAACCGCTAAATCAGCTGAAAAAGTTATCGCTTCAAGTTTAAAGCGCTAATCGCTAATCGCTAACTGTTGACTAAGAATAACGTAAACAGCATGGCCAGAAGATGGATTATTGTTGCATCTCAATTCGTTTGCTCAAAAACTTTACGAATATGGTGGATTATTTATTGTGCCAGTCTGATGAAAATTTTTTTAACCAGTTTTCACTTTTTTTCAAACTTTCAAAATAGAAATGCAAAATTCTTATGATAGGAGCATTGCCAAACGTGGATCTATAAAACTAAATGAAATGAAAATCCAAATGCATTCTATGGCATTTTATCTTATCTTTATTTTACCTGATTTGAAATACCAGTGAAAAACTGTATTGTGAAAAGTAAATATCTCATCCACTTCAAACAAGTTGTAGGAAGTGGATTTTTCCAGCACGATTCGTACATGTATTAAACGAGACTTGCCGGGTGGCATAGTAGTAAAATAAAAAAACATGGAAATTTGGAAAAGCCTTTGAAAATCCATCGTTTAACCTAAAAAGCACATTTCAACAAATCACCACATGTGGACGACCATGCTAAAGTCACGTGGACTGTACTTTTGCAGGCAAAAAAACAGTATCGAAAAGTTGACCTTTTAGCTATGAATTACATAAAGGATGATTCAAATAGTTCAATACTGTTTAACTATATTTCTTGAATTCTTTATCTAAGAATGTTGAGAAAAGAAGTACTAAAAGAAAAAATAAAAGTAAATCTGTATGAGGCATTCCTGCCCTGAGACCATCCGAAGTGACCACTTTCACTTGAAGCGCATATTGGTGTAAGAATGATACCCGATGTCTCCTTAATTTGTCAAACGACAAAAAGTTTTCTTCTATCAGTAATAATTCGTGAATTTGAAACAAGTAAATGGAAGTTAGCGATCTTCATTTAGCGGAACCAAAAACTAGCGGAACTTTTTAATTCGCTAGCTCGATCAAAATTTAGCGGCAAAATTAAACCGCTAACAAAAAGTTATCGGACTAACTAGCGATTAGCGGATTAGCGTTTTTGTGCCGAACACTGGTTATGAGTAAAATAACTTTGATAAATTGGGGGTGGTAGTGGTTTTTTTTAAATATAAATTAAACTCAAAATAATAACAATACCAAAATTGCATATAAAATGAGAAATTGATTAGGAAACTCATTTTCCTACTCATGACCATCAAACAAACTAACGAAAAATTGACTGATAAAATTACAAGTTAATCAGATTCTAGGTTTTATCATCATCAGCTCTTATCATCTCTGAATGCTTAAACTGATAAAGTTCATGTTGGGAAATCAAATTTATTGAATTATTATCAATACGAAGCTGATGAAAATATGAGGAATTGAAAGGTTTGTTGTATATACTGAAAGCACAAAGAAAACAACTTTCTTAAGTTAGCATTGCCACGGTGTCTCTTGGAGAAAACTTTATTTTTCGAAAATTAGCATCGCTAGTTTTTGCACCATTCGAAAGCTGGGACTTTCCCCTTTCATTCGAGCTCAAATTTGAAATAATCCACCGGGGGTCTAGAACATTTTATTTTTTTTTGAAGATTTTTTAACCTTTTTAATGGTTTTTTCAAAAACAAAATCATACTAATCACTGTGAAAACGCTCGTCTTACCTTTAGCGTAAATCCAACATCATATGTTAATAACATGATTTAATAGGAAATTTCCCTGGCTACAATTTTGTAGAAGACATCAAAGTTATACAAATTGAGAGAAAAGAGTTGGAATGTCACAAAGGGAGTGATTATTATTTCATTTGAAAAATCTAATAAAACTTCTCATTAATGATTGTACTAAGACCAGAAAAAGTATTCTACGAGCTTAGTTATTGATTGTAGAGTGTATTAATGTTCAAAACGGTTTATTTACATTAAAAAAAATCAATCTTTTGCCGAAAATTGATCAGGATTATCTGAAAATTAGAGCATTAATAGGGTTTTATTTTGGAAAAAATGTCTCCCGCATTTCTTGAAAATTTAGTTTTTAGTATTAATTTTAAGCTAAGTTAGTTTGAATACTTTATGAACAAACATTTGGGACTAGTAAAAACGTAATATTTACTTCTTACATTTAAGCCCAAATTTGAATAATTCACCTGGATTTCAAAATCAAACATCTTTCATCCTTTTTGATGATTTCTGAAAGTTTCCATTCTTTTCACTGTTGATTGATTAAAAACTGTAGACACAAGTATCACGAGCATGATAAATTGTCATATGTATATAAATTAAAAAAAATCAACCTTTTGTTTATGTTTGATTGCATTAATAAGTATTTTTGGAGGCACTCGTGTATGTAAAAATGTGGTCGAATTTAAGTTTTCAAGCAAAAATTCTAGATTGTTCATTTTTCTCAAAAGTACACGATCTGAACCTAATGTCTTTCATTGATTTTTTTTGATAATAAAGGAAAAGAAGATTAAAAAATCTCAACATCATCTTTGTTTTCAACAATTTTAAGAGGTTGATTTTATGTTATACCTACTATTATCTGAAAATATACTCTCAATTCATTTAAGCTGTCAGATCTGAAGTCATCAGATTTTTTGCTATTTTTTTTATTTCGTTTTCTGAAAATTTTGCATTTGTTCAAATTGATGTTTTTTTTTCAATTTTCCTAGATAAAATAAAAAAAAAAACCATGGTGTTTTAACTGATAGTATGGAACACTGCAAACATTTGTCTGTGGATTTCTGCATTTTTGGCTTTCCCCTGGAATTTTATTTTCTTACTTCTATGGAAACAAAATATAACATTGTGTCATGAACGGTATTTAAAACAATGGCTTGAAATGCTTAAAATAATTTTTCTACATATATTTGTCCTGATTAGGCACTTTTTCAAATTGTGTGCTCAAAGTATGAAATGAGTAACAAAATTTTCAAGTCAACTTCTGATAATCCTTTTAAATTTTATGCAAAAGATTGAATTTTTAATATAAATAAACCGTTTTGAACATTTATACACTCTACAATCAATAACTAAGCTCGTAGAATATTTTTGCTGGTCTTAGTACAATCAGTGGTGAGAAGTCTTACTAGATTTTTTCAGATGAAATAATAATCACTCTGTTTGTGACATTCCAACTCTTTTCTCTCAATTTGTATAACTTTGATGTCTTCTACAAAATTGTAGCCAGGGAAATTTACTATTAAATCATGTTATTAACATATGATGTTGGATTTACGCTAAAGGTAAGACGAGCGATTTCACAGTGATTAGTATGATTTTGTTTTTGAAAAAACCATTAAAAAGGTTAAAAAATCTTCAAAAAAATAAAATGTTCTAGACCCCCCGGTGGATTTGGGCTCAAATGAAAGGGGAAAGTCTCAGCTTTCGAATGGTGCAAAAATTAGCGATGCTAATTTTCGATAAATAAAATCGTTCCATCAGAGACACCGCATTGAAATTTTGCTTTAAAGTTGATATTTTGATTTTTTTTTCAAACTTTTAAAAGATTTACTAAAAAAACCGCGATTGATTCGAAAAAGATGATTTTAAATTATCTTAATAAGTAAAAAATATTCAAGCGCAGTTTTTTTCCGTCAGTATAAATATTTGGTTCCGGAAAAGTCAGAGATACAAACAATGTTTTTCTTATTTAAAGCAACTAGTACCACTTAAAAAAATTAATTTTTAAACAAATTGTCTTCAAAATTAGGTATATTTATTTCAATTTTTTTTAAATTACTATAAAACTCGGTTAAGTTATAATAAATTGCGACCCAGAGATGGGTCTTGACTTAAACATTCAGTCAGCGAAACTTTTTTTTGTAGAGAAATGAATCCAACTTAGATGAAATTTCAGGGACTAGATAAGAGAAAATCGATGTTGAAAAACATGCGAAAAAAATTCGCCTTGTCTCCCGGTGAGACTTGAACCCACATCTTGCGCCTCTCCGGGGCCCATGTATTAACATTCTACAACAGGAGACCAACCTGGCGTATGAATATTATACTGGTTGAGTGTCGATGTCTATCGGAATGAAGGGAATAGTTCTCCCATGTGATCATAAGGTTGGTCTCCTGTTGTAGAATGTTAATACATGGGCCCCGGAGAGGCGCAAGATGTGGGTTCAAGTCTCACCGGGAGACAAGGCGAATTTTTTTCGCATGTTTTTCAACATCGATTTTCTCTTATCTAGTCCCTGAAATTTCATCTAAGTTGGATTCATTTCTCTACAAAAAAAAAGTTATAAATAAATTTATACAAAATATGAAGATGAAAAAGATCAAATATTTTCACATTTTACAAGACATTTTTTGATAACATCAATTGCCCATTTTAAACATTATATATAGAATTTGATAGATTTTGTCTATCAGATTCTAGTGAAATCAATCATTGATATTTGTAAAACTAACAAACTTACACGAAAGAAAAGAAAAATTGATTTTGATTTTCTTTATTTTTCTCAACTGACTCAAGGAAGAAAATTTTGCCTAAAGATATTCTTACTTCGAAAATTTCTAAAGCTTTAAAAAATTCCGAAAAGTGTCAAAGCAAGTATTTTTGCCATTACATAAGAAATAAAAAAAAAAGTTTAAAATATGTTATTCATATGGTTTTCTTTGATTGATATTTTTTCGGTGATTTATTTAGGACGAAATTAGAACTGCTTTTTTTACGTTTCGGCCTACTGAGCTTCAGCCATCTTCAGGGTATTTAAATTAGATATTTTACTGAACAAAATTTGTAGAAGCCCGCAAAATGATTTGATTTTAGCTTTAAAAATTTCTTAAACTCAAATTTGTTCAAAACATTGAAAATTCGTTAAAATGGGGAAAATTAACGAAAATATAATAAACTTTTTTTTTTGCAAAAGTCAAAATAACTTTTGGTCTTTGAGAAAGTTGAAAATTGATTTACACCTTCATTTTAGTTTTTTTGTTCATAATGTTTTGTTCAATTTAGTCAAAAAATAGTGGAGAATTCTGATATAATTTTGACCTATTAAGAATAGTAATTTAAACAAAATAGAATATTTGGATTCAGAGCACCCAAAATTATGAAAATTAGCTCTTAAATTGTCTGCAGTCCAACTTTTGCACCGTTTTGACCTATTTTCAGTTGCTACACTTTTCAAAGGATGTTTTGAACGGATATACAGCCCTAAGAAATACTTTTTTATCCATGATCATGAGTTCTCCCAACGTACCGGAACTAAGACCCATAAAAAAACTCATAGGAACTCAGCGGATAATTTTGAGAAAGGAATTACGAAAAGTAGGTTTCTGTAAAGAAGAAGCTGCTTTTAAGTGTCGTGCAAATTTTTTATGCTGAATTGGACCTAATGTACGGTTGCACGAATATGCTTTTGAAAGGTTTAAAGTTTATTGTCTGAAAGTTTGAAAATTGTTGGTCAACCAGGTTATGTTTACAGTTTTTTTTAGCTGTGATACAATTTGATGCGGGACACTCTTTAAATAAACTATTCTGACGAAAAAATACAGGATGTGAATTTAAAGTGCAAACTAGCTGATCCGGCAAACTTTGTTGAGCCTGTATTTTTGAGATTTTTTTTTATTAAGCACTGTTCCTTGGTCAGCTTTCCTTGTGTGTGGATAAAAGCAAGTGGATACCCTTGTGTCAAAAAAAAAATCCAGAATTATAGTTCAATATACAAATAAGTTACGCTAACTTTTGGTTAGCGAACTTATTTTCTTCCGGTAGCTTAAGAACGCTTAATCTATAAAGTTTCAATTTAGCTTAACCATCATTCTTATTCAAAAACTTCTATCTGATCAAGTATTTTAAAATTTCTGAAGATTGATTTGAACAGAAAATGAATCTTTTTTGCTGAAGTCGTCATAAACTGAGTTTTTTTTTTCGATTTGTGTTCACCTCTGTATTTAAAATCATTGAAGTTTTCTTTAAGCATGATCGTCAGAATAGAAAAATTAAAAAATGAATTGGACAAAACCAGAACATTTAAATAATAATGAAAATAAACTAAATTTTTGATTTTTTTTTTCATTATTTCAAATGTCGTTTTTTCGGACTTTGTACTAAATACACTAATTGAATCTTATTGTGAATTGACAGAGCTAAGTTTGACAAATATATAACAATTCAGGAAAAGTCACTATTCATCTCATTTTACAGAAACACTCTTCTAATCAATATAATGTTTGAAAATGTCTTTAAAATTTGTGTCATCATTATCTTTTTTCAATTTTCAGTTAGGGATTGGCAAATTGCACTATGAATTAGGAAATTACAAAAAAAAAACATTTAAACTGTCATGTTTTTGGATTACTTTTCTTTTAGCATTTGAAACCTTGAATGAAGACAAATTTATTTTGAGTATTTTGAATGAAAATTCAAAACAATCACAAATTATTTAAAATTTTAGTATATGATCGTAAGATTAGATACTGTAATCCAAACAGTTAAATTTAATTCTGAATTTTATTGTTAATTCATATAAATATGCTGAATTTAGCATGATGAATCTGGATTTTCAGTTATATATGAACATAAATTAAAAAGCTGATTTTCTTTGATCTTGATTTTATTTTTGTTAATCGAGTTCAAGTGTTTATATTCTTAAACTCACTTGTGCTTGATAGATTGTTTTTTTTTTATCTGATATCTGGTACGAAACTTTTTTGGTATTATTGTGTATTGGTTCAGATTTTTCTCTATACTTAAATGTTTCGAAGTTTTAGGTGGCATGCTTTTAACTTAAATGTTAAATTTTTATATTCCTTCAAGTTTGATGATATTTTTGAATACGGTCCTTTTTTCTGACCTTTGAAACTGACAGTTGGATCTAATATCAAGTCAAAGTCCTATATAGCTAAACTTTGGAAAAGTTCCTTTTAACCACTGAGCATAAAAGGTAGTGTGCATTTTTCAATGTTTCCTGATCCTCCAATCCGTTCTTATGATAGTGATGCAATTTACTTGGAATCACAAAATTGATAACATTCAATTCTCAAACTGACTGGATAAATTTCTAACATCTCCCAAAACTCAACCAAAAATAAATAAAAGTGATTTTTTATCAGTTATATGACTTTCTATTGGTGTTATGAAAAATCATCAAAAATGATTTGGTAATGGTAATGGTATGAGTCTATCGAAAATTTTACATCCATATTGCTTGATTTGCTAAAATAATATGACAATTCAAAAAAATTAACGGTGCACGAACAATCATGTTATAGAATATTAGAATTGCCTTGATTCTGATGCAACAAAAAACAAATTTCGTAAATATGCTTCTTACCGGCTAGTTGCAGCACCCCATAGGAAAAATCATATCAAAGTATTCATTTTACTGGTGCCACGTGAAAAGTACACTGGCAATGAAAATGGGCGCCAAAACTTCCTATAGATAGATGGATGAACATAAGTAAGCCTTGATTGCTTTTGGCGCCTTCCTACTCTGGGTGATTCGAATGAAAAAAAAAATGGAAATTGGGTGCCATGACTTTTATTTGATACGAATAAAAACTAAAAATTATTTTTCAAATTCCACAAAAACATTTTCGAAATTATCTCTCCGTTGTGTTATTTTGCGCGTGAAGACGAACACAACACAAAAAAATCGCATGCAAATCGGATGATCCCGTGAAGAGTTTTGCGTGTTTTTACATTTCTGTATGGGCTGTCTCTGTCTCTGATGTAGAGATAGATCGAGATAAATCGGATTGAGATAGCGATAGTACATTAGTATCATGAGCTCATTCTTGATGGTTTAAAAAAATATACATTCATCATAAGAATTTCAAAGGGGGGAAAAGGAGAGTCCAAAAACCCTTAAATTTCCCTTAGTCAAAAACGATCAATCCCCGACACGACAATTCATTTAATACCTCACCAATCAATAGAACATTTTTTAGCTGCCCCCGGCAGTCATCAACCAGGAGGCAAATGGAAGCAAAACTAGAAGGAAATAACATGGGTGGATGGTACCGCCTAAAGCCTACACAAACACATACCTTTCGATGTACGCCGCCGTGGCCAGCGCTTTGGCCGTTTCCAGCGCAATGTTGATTCCGTCCGCAGTAATGACTGATTTATTAGCGTGTCCTGCTGCCCCCATCGTTCCACCACTACTGTTGACGTTGACGGGCAACCGTGAATTGGGCGGCTTTTCCGCTATTGGCGAAAGATTCGGCCCGATGGGACTCTGCATGGCCCTCAGCACTTCCGGACTGGTTAGCTTGTACGGTGATTGTTGGGCCCTGCCGTTGAGGCTAAGCGTCATGGCACCCACCGGAAGCGACTTTGGCCTCGGCTGTAAAGGAGGCAAAGGTCTCACGTACTGCTCAACACGCGAACCACGTTTCGTGGCCGTTTCCGGGATTTTTTCGTAGATATGATAATTGCTGCGAATCGATTCGTATAAATTATCGACCGCGGGAGGCTCTTTAGCACTAAATTTGCCAACCTGGACCGGATGTGCGGGAGACGGCAAATGATTCTGGTGGGACCTGCCGGATCCCTGAACTCGACGTGCCATCCCATCAGACACCGAAGGCTGGTCGTCAAAAATGGTCTGGTTCAACAAGTGCTTCTCGTAAATATCGTTCAACTGTTTGGGTGCCATTTTGCTGGCCATATGCTTGGGTAATCGAGGACCTCCACTGTTACTGGTGGAAAATTCTGGTCCCGACTGACTGGAACCTGCCAAGAATGTCTGCTTATGATTTACTCCGGACTTGGAGTTGTTCTGCAGCAGATAATCAGGCTTTTGTGATGGTCCGCCGTTATCAGTAGGTTGCTGGTTCAAGCCATAAGTTCTTGCCGTTGATGTCTGATGCTGCTGCTGATGGCCGAAGAAAGAAGCCGTTGCATACGGATCCGGAATTTGGACCGGGAACGGCAACCGACCAGCAGCAGGTTGATTAAATATTCCGGCTTTGTTGTCGTTCATCGAATCGGTCCGAGCACTATCTTGACGACGAACTAGCTGAATGGCACCGGCATGTTTTTGTTGCTGCTGCTGATGCATTAGAAGATCGGCTTTGGTTCCGGATCCGGTCCTTTTGATGGCTGCCACCGTACTCAGTTGTCGGGGACGATGTACCGAAGCCTGCAAGAATTTATATTAATTAAAAAAGCGTTCTTTGAAAAAGTATTCTCGCTGAACCAGAGGCCAATATGCAATGTATAATTTAAATACAGAATAGGTATATGCATTTCAAACTTGTCCGAAATTCATGAAATAATTACAATTTATATACAAGTAGGTAAAAAAATTGCTTGGAAAAAAATTAATCAAATATGGTGTTTGGAAAATCTTATTGTTCTTTCTATGAATAAGCAAGCTGTTATTCTTCCGTATTCAAATTTAAGTGAATATCCCAATAAACAGTAAGAGCAAGTTCACTGGTGTTGGGAAAAGTGGTAGAAATTTTGACACTAGTGGCACATTTTGAAAACATTACCATGCAAAAACATTTTCAAGAACTTCAATTTAGTTCGGCCTTCAGTTTTTGTTTATAACACGTGATCTGTTTTCGCATGCTGTGACGCAAAACTAGCTCGATTTATATCACATACGGATAAAATAGAAACAGTGTTGTAAAAAAATTCAACGCCCAAAGATCTTAAAAACATTTCTGCATGGTAAAATTTTCAAAATGTGCTGCAAATGTCAAATTTATTCCACTTTTTCCCAACATGAGTGAACTTGCTCTTAAGAAGCATTATCATCACATACCAAATTTTTGTTCTGCATGGGACAACTACTATGAAGTGGTAGAAAGAGATAGAGTTGCTGCTACCTCCAAAGATTAATGAAGGCCAAGCATGGTTCACCCCACTATTTGGTTTGGGATGATGATAAGACTTCTAAATTAAATTCTACCCGCTCATTTTTGCCTCCTTCATTTCTTCAAACTTTCTATCAGGCAATAAAGTTTCAAAATCTTAAGATGTTCCTACTAAAAACGACATCACTCTTCACCGATAAGGTTAATAAATCAAAAAACGAACCTGAATTAAAATATTGTATCTTGAATCTATATCTAAATCCCGGATTATTTAATTTGAGAAAAAAGTGAATTTTGTTTTAAACCGTTCAATTATGAATCTTTTGTTTGAATTGAGAAATTTGGGTTTCATTCTAATTTAAAATTTCTAACATTTATTTTAAATACAACTTGTGAATCTGAATTAAAATATGAACTTGGAATGATAATTCTTTATGAATTCAATTTATGAACCTCGAATCTGAATATGAATCGAAACGTAAGGATGGTTTCTTACTTATATAATATTTGGAAAGTTAATATCGAAATATTGGAAATCATAATGAGTTTTGTAAATAATGAGTGGAAGTTTACATGAAATGCAAAACCAAATTTGAACTTTTCTTTAAGCAGGATTACAAAACAGCATTTTATATTTAATTTTTAATGATGATTCAAACTGAAATCAAGAATCCGAAACAGGATGCAGAATTTGAAAACATAAATTTGATTTGCATAATATTGAACCAGAAGATTTTTTATTCAATTGATATTTAATCTGTCATTTTTGTTATCAATTGATGTCTTCAAGCTAAGAGTTCAGTTATTGTTTGATTTTTGTTTTTATTTGATTGCTTTTGCAAATTGAACCTATTTGTTCTGATTAAATTTTGATTAATTAACTAACTACCTAACCTAAGCTAAGCTACTATTTCCACTATTTACAAAGATTTTGCACACTATGGTTAAAAATTTCTAGGTGTTGAGTTTATGGGTCAAAATCTGCTAGCCGATGGACATATTGAATCAGAACCTCCTAAATGAGTTTTATTTCATTCAAAATTATATAATCTGAACTGAATTTCTATCAACAAGAGAAAAAAGAAACAAGAAAAACTTAAGAAAAGTTCTGGACCTGGAATAAGTTTATGACGTTTCATAATCAGTTCTGACTCAATTTAGTTAACCTTCAATAACCTTACTGAATCATGGTTTTCTGGGTCCTCATGGGGGGGGGGGGGGGGGGTGCTTTTAACCGGCAAGAAAAATTTAGTGGAGAGGAAAACAAATAAAATGATTTTAATCTTGAATAATTCTCATCAAACATGACATTTTCATGACATTCTTTTTCATTGAAGAAGGTGTTCATTTGAAGAACTCATTTGCGTTATAAGACTATCTTGTTCATTTTTATATTTTTTTTCTTTTGACACCACTTCACAAGAGAATAGTTTGGCAAGTATAATTGTATTTTTTTTCTGAATCAATAATCGCACTTCATGCTTTATTAAAAAAAACATCGACATTTATGATTAAAAAACCAAAAATCAAAAATGAAAAGTTTCGATAAACTGAGTATTTTGCAAATTAGTATGCGAAAATTTAAAACAAACTGATAAAGAAAACGAAGAAAGATGTCAAAAACATATCAACACGATTATTTCTGTTCGCTTTTTTAAAATTTTCAATAAAATGCCACAAGGTCGTTCGAAAGTTTAAAAACAATTTTTTCAAGTAATTTCACATTACGCCTTTCATGGAAAATTTACAGAACTCAGTTATCTGAAGTGATTTTATTAATTCGCAATTTGAAAAGAGTCAATTTTTTATGTATACGTTTCCTATTATCAAAATAGACTCAAATATTCGATTCTTTATCTTGGAGATTCCTTCCAGTTTTTTGTCCAATTTCCAGATAACTACACAGAACTGCTAGACAGTGCACTGATTCTATTTATAGAGGATATTATGGATTTCAACATGATCTTTCTACTAAATAATGCCATAATTCATGTCCCCAAGAAAAAAAAATGGAAGGCATCTTCAAGAGAAAGAATCATTTTCCGGAGTACCTGAAGTTTAGTTTGTGCTGGAATTCAGAATTTTTGGAATATCTTTGCCAGATGTGTTCATGAAAAGTTTGGATAAGTGTCCGAGCTGCAAACATGTTAAAGATACGAATGAACTTAAAGATTTACAATTTTCAGTCGACTAAAACAAAAAGTCTCAATTACCTAGAATAATCCAATTGAATCAATGTCAAACCGAATATTTAATACTATTGCGATAACAGCTACCCCAATAAGTAATTATTTTTTAACAGTTTTGGTTTTCTAATCATTGATTTCGATGTTTTTTCAATGAAACAGGAAGTGCTCTAATATGAATTTCCTTTCCGAAAATGTGTATTTTAAAATTTACTTTGCTAATTAGGAAAGAATTGAGTTGGACGGGATTCGACCAGACCGAACTGAACGCCATAAACTTAGTTTTGAGAAAATCGAGTTCAAAGCTCACAGCTCTACCAATTGATACAATTTTATTAGATATCTCAATTAATGATTTTTCCATCACATTTGGACTTTTACAAAGCCGTTGAAGCTATTCTGGTCGATTTTTAATTACACAATAAGCAGAAAACTGAATTTTAATTGCAATATATTTACACCCAGTTTACTATGGTCGAACCGATATGTTTAAAAAATTGCCATGCACTATCATTTGACTGGGCAACTTTTTCTAAACACAGGAGCCTACTAATATACGCTTTACGAGCAGCACCTAACGAGTATGGCTGATGCTTCAAAACATGCTTTTTTCGTTGAACCAGAGTGAATCGAGCCATACAAATTTTGCTTTTTTAAATGCGGAATATCTGTGATTTTTACTTACTTACAACCTTATGCTTAATAATTTTTTTCTTTCCCTTTGTGAAAATCCAAAAAATATGAAAATGGTTAATTCCTAGAAGCTGATACATTAGTTTTCAGTCCAAATGGTTATGCATCTGAAGAAGTAAATTCATAATGAAGATGAATCATTTTATCCATAATTTACACACAGCATGTTCTTGTAGACCCTCAACGCAACTCAGCGGCAGTAGGGACCACTTGGAAAATCGCTTTCTAATCAATATATTCCCAACAAACGAGTTAGTATTTTTTTCGTTCTTAATGAAGGTTCATAATTGCAATCAAAAACTTCGCATCGGTACCACGTGCTTTGAACAGTAGAAGGAACAAAAACACTCGCCTAAAATATAATTTTTAATGCTCAGCAAGCTTTGATTTTCTATCCAGTACACACGAACTCTACTGGATTTTTACTTTTGATAGCCGGCCCATGGCAAGGAATATTAAAAGAAGGTAGTGCCAAGGCAACCCTGCTTAGTATTGGTACAGGCTGACCCGAATACGAAAATATTGTAACATAACAGTTCCTGATGTAGTTATAAAACGATTAGAAACAGCGTAAAAAAACGTTTAGAAAATGATATCTGAAACCATAAAAAACATTCCACTTATCTTGAATTCCAAAACGACGGTCTGTTGAAAATGGCGTTAAGTTATGTTACTGTTTAGAACTGTTAAGACAATTGTATGGGGCGACTGTTCTACAAGCAGTTAAGATAAAATCTAAAGAACACTCATGGGAACCATACTCGGCCAATCAAATTGTTTCTGTTACAGTTATTCTTAATGTTCTCTTGTAACAAAACATTAACAGTAATACGTATGTTACGATTTGACAAAGCGTATCTTTTGAAGGTATGCCTACGTTTATTGGAATCATACGGGAACGTGGCACGCACACTTGTGCAAATTATTATATAGGATTTTCGGATTTTCATGGAACCATTTTTATTAGATTTAATAAATTTATTAATTTTTCAAATATTTAGTTGACTTACATTTTCATACAATTGACCATCAATCGGCTACAAACTCCGTCCAGAAAGATCGCCAACAACGGTCCCATCTGGCTATAGGCACAGCGAATGGGTGTTTTAGTTGTTCCAGCGCTAGTGGGAGCTATCCTTTCCTTTCCACCATCCTTGGGCCATGAATGTTCGCGGAAACTGAGCTGTGTTCCATACTCGGCTACAAATTCACCCGGTCAAGTGGCAGAGATCGCCAACGATGATCCCATCCGGCCAAAGGTACAGTGGTTCTACCGCTATCGTCCTGTGGAATACAATTGAGCAGTGAACTGAAATTGGAATTTAAAGTCAATAAAAAAAGAGCTACTTATTATAACAAAAACTTACGGAATCTTCCGGTAGCTTGAAGGTTTCACAGTGGACACAATCGGACCCAGTTGCGGGGCGACTGGCTCCTTCCCCAACAAATCCATTTGGTTGTTTTCCGCTGCACATCGGTACTTGTTGCAATTTGTACTGTTACACTGATCCTAATTGGGCGAAGCCGTCGTGATTGATTCCAGGCCAGAAACACCGACGAAACGCGAAAGTGGAAATAAATTTTCACCGGCAAAACAAGTGTTTCGAAAGAGCGCGTTCAAACAGGCAGTGATGCCAGATTTATAGATTTAAGGAGTTTACACTTATAGATGAGCATAAATAATTATTCATCCTCAATGAAAAATGGCATTAATAATAAAAAATGGAGACCATGCAGACTACTGAATTTTATTTAGCTATGAACGTAATTCATAGGTTGTCTACTGTTTATTGGAAGTACCATTTACCGGACTGTACTATTTACCGGAATTTCTTTTACCGGACTATACCATTTACCGGATTTTCTTTCGCTTTATGAATTTCCGGTAAATGGAATTCTGGTTAACTGTATAAAACCGTAAACTTAAAAATTATACTCAAAAGTTGAAGAATTTGGACGAAAC
Source organism: Uranotaenia lowii (assembly GCF_029784155.1). Lineage (NCBI taxonomy): Eukaryota > Metazoa > Arthropoda > Insecta > Diptera > Culicidae > Uranotaenia > Uranotaenia lowii. Next base: position 86,723,403 of record NC_073692.1, read on the forward strand.
AATCAATATATTCGACGTAAAATTTTGGATTTCTATCCATCGATATTTGAATTGTAAGAAAAACTTTGATTTGATAAATATCATATAGCACCATGTTTCTTTTCATTGATTGAATATTCTTTAATGTAAGTGTTTTGTATAGATATTTTCAAAAATCTGTACTGATGTTTTTGAAAAACCATCCGGCATCTCTGACCTGCGTCTCGTCAATTTTTGACGTGAGTGATATAAATCATGGACGCTTTGAGTAACGGTTCAAGATCATTTTAACGATTATTGAAAAATTTAAGTAAATCGTTCATAACTTTCATTCACCGTTCCAGATACCATCACTTTTTTCACATGTACGTTCGTGTTTCGTTTCTTAACGTTGTCAAAGTAAAGTCTAATCTAAAAGCTACGATTACAAACAAAATCACCTTTTCCAGAGCCGTAGATGTTTCGTTTATACTGTTTGAGATATGGTTTTTCAGTATGCGGGGAGTCGTCAGACTCACGAAAAATCTGTTAATTTACTAGAAAATTTATCTTTTTTGTTGTTAATTCGTAGAATCTGCTGGAAATTTTCCACTTTGAAAACATGTTATTGTGGAATTGCTCTTCAAGATCGTTACAAAAAAAGTTGCATTTTCGAATAACTTTTCTATAAAATATACCATCAAAGTTCGAAAAAATAGTGGAGTTTTCCCCACTGAAATTTGCAAAACTTTAAAATTATTTTAAAGTTTTCATGAAAATGTTTAAATTAATGCAGTTTAAGCTCCTCATTACAGTAAAGTGATCAAAGCACAAATTTTCATACAAAACAACAAATCTTTTATTGGCAAATTAGCAAAATGATTTAACAATCATTTATTGATGTTAATTGTTCTACACAAGAATTGCATATGGTAAACCGGTTGAATTAAATTCATGAGAATCAGTTGAACACTCAATATCTACCAGCTAGACCTTTTAAAATCAGAATCAGAATCAAAATGAAATTGGAATTCATTTTCGTTATAAACGTGTTTTTCTTTGAAATTCCTACCATTCTCATATAAATTTTCGATACAATTGTTTTTGTGCCACAAAAAGATCCAATATGGCTCTCGGCACTACCTTATTTAAATATTTCTTGGGCCCATGGTGATGGTAAAAACAACCTCGCCAAAGGAAACGAAAATCAGTTGACAAAATGGGTGCCATGACTTTTAGTTCGTGGGAATAATAACGAAGTATATATGGGAGGATCCCTTTTTTCATGCGGGAGGAGCCCAAAACTAATACCTCGATTTTTCCTGACATTGGCCGGTTTATGGATTGCAATTCCCCAATCAAACCCCGGTTTGTGCCAAGTTTTTTTTTTATTCGAAAATCAAACGAAATTCCCCACTACAGATGCACGCAAAAAAACATCTGATATACTTAACTTAGAATTATGGAACTCATCGATTCAAAGATCGACAGGCAAGATAAGAATAAATTAGAAGGAGATCTAAATAAATCTTGATCTAATTATTCCGATCATGTATTTAAAAGATTTCTTTTCATTTTTATATCTAAGATATTTTCATTTATTTTATTATAGATATTATTAATTATATTGTTATTATTATTAATAGATATTAAAAACCAATCTTATTGATGTCTATTTTGAGATTGGATTTCTGCTAACCTCTATATGCATTAAAAATTTAATGAAATTTATTAGTTTGTTCAATGATTTTAACCTTGAACCATGCATGATTGTTTTAAATGATTTATCCATGAAACTCATGAAAAAAGTATAACAGTTAAACGATGAGAATTTTTTGCAACTCAGCTAAGAGCCACTTGATGTCGTTACCGGTACTTTAATTGTTTCCAATTTGGTGAAAAATTGAAGCATGGTGTTATCGGATATCTTCAATGAGTATAATGGAAGGAGGAATATTTGAAGAATTTATAAAATTGTGAAATCGAGTTACTTTTAAATGCCTATTCCTGTTCCCTAAAATTCTTAGGAAGTGTTCAGATAATCTCCATGCAATTACTTTGCTCTGTCTAAGAGACCAAAGTCGGTATTGAAGCTATTCCAATTTTCGAATATTTTCGGAAGTAGGTACTGAAATCCTATTCTGGCAAGAATGACGCGATGATTACGTGCTAGTATTTTGCATTTTTTTTAACCAAGATGGGTGGTGAAACTTTCAATTGATATGATTTTCTTCATTATGAGTGAAATTTGTTAAAAAAAAGTCTGATCCTAAACGAAAAGTGGAACATATCTATTCGAGAGGAATCATAAACTAACACATCATTCAGAAATCTTGCGGCAAATGATCACTTAGCTATTTTTGAAATTATAATTCATATTAAACCAGACAGATAATAAAACTTCTATACCATTCTCTTAAAAAAATTAAATAATGTTTGCTTTTTTCCAAAACACAATCAGAGACTCAATACAAAACGAGTACCAAATGAATGAATGAATGAATGAATGAATGAATTCGTTTAAAGAGCATATTTCATTGTTGCTTTTTCTACACCCCAAAAAAAAGAAAACTAGCTGAACTCTGTTTTGATGTGACCTGGAAGTAAATGATGGGTTATTTATGTTCTGAGTGTTCTCAACTGTTGACAAACAAAATCGACAAAAACAGCTGAGTTACTTAGCTAAAGCCTAGTCCACACTAGGAGACGGTTCGTCTCGAGACGGTCTCAGCGTCTCCCATTTTCTTCGGGAGACACTGAGACCGTCTCAGGTTTCCAACAACAACAACAGACAACAAAGTCCGTCTCATAACAAAAATCGCAGTTTATGTTGCCTAGTGTGGACTAGGCTTAAGAGCTACTAGATGGTACTGTTTTAGGGCAATTTTAACGGTTTTAAAATGGACGACGATCCAAATTCTTACACACGGATTCGACACATATTTGTTCAGGGCGCGTTCTCTGGTTCTCTGTGATAAAACGATATTCTGAAATAAGTAAAAAAACAGCTTATCGACTTTTTTCAGCTGTTTCTTTAAAAAAAATGAGATCCACATAAAATGATTTAATAAACATAAATTTTTTTATCATAATATTTACGTAAACCTTTAAATGCATTAAAATTATCAATCAGTAAAGCAATTATTCATTCAGTTGAACTTTTTGGTATAAAATCGGCTTTTTAAGATTGATCCGATTTTTTTTTGGAAAACCGATGGCTTTATATGTTTCTGAGTCCCCTTTAAAATACATCAAAAATTTCTTCAAACGACATGTAAACTTTTTTAATTATTATAAAACATATTGAACATAATCCATTATTGAGGTATTTCAGTCATTTTGCATAAGTTTCTTAACATTAAATTAACAAATATCAATAAAGTTTATTATTCTAGTCATTTATTCATTTATGAAATTATTTTTTTTAATATTACTTTACAATCTACAAAATTCATTTTCAATATTCTGTATTAAAAATAATAAGAATTGTGACAGAATTTCAAATCTCAGAAACAAAAAGATGTTTAGTCAAAAACACATTTTACACATATAGCTAACTATTTCGTTTTCAACCATCTGGTTTCCATCATTATTGTAAGCCGTGATTTCTTTTGTGAAAAAATGCGAAAAATCGAATGGTGTAAACCGTTTTCAGATTAAACAGCTTTTAAAGCCTCATTATGATCGATTTCCCCTGCATTTTTATTAATAATAAAAATTATGAATAATGGAATTTTTTTATGTGAAATTATCTCTTGAATCGATAAATGGACAATTTTTTAAAACTGTGGCCTATGTTATTTTTCCCTATTTTCCCTTAAATTGGCAGAATTTATTAAATGAATGAAGACGTTTGGATTAAAATGCTTGTATGATTAAGTTTGACAAATTGCCCGGTTTTATCCTGATTTGCTCGGATATAAGACACAAAATTTGGAAAAAGTTCGATGAACTTTTCTTTTGACATTAACTCCAAAATGTCACATTTCCATTATCAATGGAGACATAGAAAAAAATTGTAAAAATTAATATTACATGAACATTAAACAAAAGCTGAGAATAAATGAAATGACTTAATAAAAAATCATTGATATTTTATTTTAAATTCTACATTGTAAATAATTGTTATTCTATTAGAAAAATATTCAACATTTGCTCATCTTTATTCTAACGACTTTAATTTGTTTTTTTTATGAATTAAGATTCTAGATTTTCTTCATCCAGAATATTTTAAAATAACTGAAACTTTTATCGTGTTGGTATTGCATACCACCCTCGGTCTCGATAGTTTTCCATGCTCTAAAATACTCACGAATGTAGGCTGCATCGCGTTCTCCATGGTTGACGTTGCTGCCACGAGCTTCCCCCTGAAAGCAAATAGAAAGAAAGAAAAATCTAGAAATATATCCATTGGAAATTCTTCTTTTATTAGGGCAATTCAATTTCTGTAATTCAGCATTCTGTTGCTAAAATAATTTAACCTATTGATAGAAATTTATGAAAAAAACATTATTTGTTTAACAAAATTTCTGCAAAAAAACGATTTTTGAATTTCTTTCTCTGCATGATGCGATACTTCAAGATCAAACTTTCAAATAACAACTCATCAATAACCCTAACAAAGAATATGTTGTGCTCATAAAATTCAAACAATTAATGGAGGAACTTCAATAACAAAAACAATCAGTTCTGTAGAAATTATTTGGAACAAATCCAGCTCGGAAAAAAAAATTAATTTCGAAAATGCCAAAACATATGCACCATCCTACTGCAATGATTCTACTTTCCAGATGGTATGAAAAGTCTAAAATTTAAAGCCTGGTAGATATGCAACCAGCAAAACCAAAGCAAACGACTTTCAAGTTTGGTGGTGGATGTTTTGAAGCGTTTTTGCGTTTGCATTTTGGGTCTTTAAATCTTTAAGTAGGTATCTTTTTTCTCTGGTCTTCCTCTTCTGTCGTTGTTTAAATGAACCAGTTCTAGCTTAAACTTGGCCGATCTCTGCCAGATCAGTTAGTCAGACGAAAGCGCCCGACTCCACCCACCACATGACAAACTAGACAGCATGGAAGAACATCCCAACCGTGTGCTCCGACTTGAACGGAAGATAGAGAAACCGGCTCATAAACTCACATCGGTTGTTGTTGCTGCTGCTGCAGCTGATGCTGTTGCAAAGATGCAATGTTTGTTTTGACGGGCAGCTTAGGACGACGGGTTGCTGTTGAAGGTGCTGCAATTTTGTTGGTTCCATTCTTGCGGTCCATTGTCGACGTTGTTTGGACGCAAAATAAAGCGAAGGAAGGTCCGTTGCTCTTCTTCTACGTCTGTTCCGGGAATGATTAGGTTGATTATCTGGAAGAAGCAAACAAAAGCTACGATTATATTGGGTACCTTTTCGTTTTGTTTTGGAAAAGTCAATAAGCTGAAATAAATTCTCTTTAATTGCAAACAGTAAACTGCTAAATAAATTGGAAGCAATACTAAATTAAATATTTCCCAAAAACGAAAAAATTGAGACAGGTTGACGGAAAAGTTTAAAATTTAAATGAAAGGGTTTATATGACTTCAATTTGTTTAAAATGTCTTTCATATGTCTTTTCTCTTAATACGAAAACTCAATCTAAAACATTGTTCAATTAGAAATGGGACAGTTAAGAATTAAAAAAAAACTTTCGTTTGACCAAAACACTTTCAGTAGAGGAAATAAAGGTTTTCTTATCATAATCTATGAAAAAAATTGAAAGCAAAAATGTTTTTTTTTTAGTTAACATTTCTACTTTTTTCTGGGTATCTCCCATCGGCTGGCGCACATTTTTTTAAGTCATTATATTGAAAAGTTTATCCCACTTAAACTTTGTCAAATCTGATTTTGAGTGGCTGTTTCCTCCTCCTTCAATTTCCGCTAGTGCACTTCTTTTTGGAAAGAAACTTTGGGCAATTTGGTGGATTCATCTGTTTCTAAATAAACAATACTTGATTATTTTCGTGCCGCTAAAAACATTTAAACTGGATTGTTTGCTGGCAAAATATGACAAAAATGAAGCAAAACCATCATGAGATGGAACATTATTGAAAATCGTTTATTTTAGATCGTAGGTTGCGGTATATACATATATACATGAGTGCTTTTTTAAGATTTCAAAAACCGCAAATCCAAAGGTTTAGTTTCGAAAATTCGTGCTTTTTCCACAGAAAATTTATGGGACATTCCAGCGATCTAAACTTAGTTTTTTCATCACTCACGCACAGATTTTTTTTAAATAATGAATGGTTTTGCCAGCTATCGATTTGTTTGATAGATTTTGAAGAACACTGTGCAAGATATTTTTTTTCTTTTTCATAAATACCTTTTGGGTCGGATAAAACTTTTTACAAGTTTTAAAATGCTGTCAAAATTGTCTATGTTCAATAACTAGAAAATTTGCTATCAGCAAAAGAAAGTGTCCCATTTCTAAATGAACTAAGCTTTAATCGTTGACTAATGAAACTAATTTGGACAGAATGTTAAGAAATAATTCCAAAAAAAGGTTGTCTTCATCCAAGTTTACAGCACACCACAGTCTACAGCAATGAACCGATCAAAACTGTCTTAACAAATTTTTTGGTTCAGTTAGCGATTTGCGCGATCACAACATTTAGCGATTAAAATCTTTTTTACTCAGCACCACTAGCTTACTTTTAATTTAACGATGCAGAGTGCTGCCGCATTACCATTCATGACAATTCTCGTGAAAATCATCTTGTAAAATCACCTTGTCATCATTAGATTTTTTTTTCAATGAACCACTCAGAAACTACAGAAAAAAAAACAAAATTAGAAAAAAAACATATATTCACTTATTATCTCTTTAATGTTGATTTTTCTCACGAGGTTTTAAATGGAAGTTTGAATAGTCAAAAAAAGTTCTAACGATTAAGTCACTTGGCTTTTATATGTTCTCTTTAAATAAAAATTTCAACAGATTCTTTTTTTTTTTTGAAGCTTCATTTTTGGCTTGTTCAATTTTAAATTCAAATTTTTTTATTAGGTTTCAATCAAAAATTAATAGAATTAAAAAGAAATAAATGGTCAACTCTTTACGTTTTAAAAAATCACGTCGGAGGGTATTTTTGTAAAAACCTATATTATCAAGCATTTGTGATTTCAAAGCATAACAAATTATGTTTTAACATATAGGAGAAAATGAAGCATTTTTAAAATATTTCAAACGTTTTTTGAGAAGTATTTTCATTGAAAAAGACAAAATTAAAGCAAACAACAGACTGATAGACAGACAGACAGACAGACAGACAGACAGACATGGTAGGAACGAGAAATGTTTTTATGATTATTTGAGACTTCAAATGGGGAAAAAAAAGTAGAGGAAGGGGGGCTTGCACACAAATAACAAGGTATTAGGGCACAATTAATGTTTCTATGAATTTTTGGTACTCACCCCTCCTTCCAGTTAGGAAATAGGAAGCAGAAGGGAATTCCTTCACAATTTCTCACATATTTAGATAGCTTTTCATGCAAATGAACCCCAATTTGGAATGGTAGAATATCTGTAATTTATCTATGATTATTTTGAACCTCTCCCTAATTCTATAGAAAAAAAAGGTAGGGAAGAATGGTGCTCCCGTATAATTTTATGTTGCATAACTCTAGAACTATTCCAGCAAATGGAAGCAAATTTGGCATGGAAAGATTTTTAAATACGAAAAAAAAGGTTTTTATTGATACATATTTGGTACAACTCCTTCCTGTGGACATACAGGAACAGGGAAGGGGGCTCTCTTACTTTTTACTTTAATAACGGAGAATATGGGCCAAATTTGACATGGAAAAGCGTACGAGAAATGGTTTTATGATAACTTCAGACCCTTCCATCCTTCTATTGAAGATTCAAGAAGGGGCAAGGAGCAGCATAACCCGAAAACTTATCTCAATATAATTTTGTTGTATAGATTTCAATATTTCTACAAATGGAACAAAATCAGTCGTGAGAGCATTTTTGGTAACGAAAAAATGGGTATGATTATTAAAAATGTCTACAAGGTGGAAGGGGGAGGGATCTTGCATATAAGTTTTTTTCTACATTAATCGGGAACTTATCCTGCAAAATTAACCTTATTTTAATGAGAGAGGTTGTGTGCGAACGAATATTTAATTCATCCAATTTATCGAACAAATGGAGACAATTGTCTCATCTGACGTTATTTCGATAATAACAATGTTTTTATGGTGGTTTGTGAGGCCTTATCACTTTGAAAAAAGGAAAGGATGGAAAATCAATACCTCTAAAACTTACATTTTGGCATAATTAACGAACTATTTAAGCTTTTAAAATTTCAGATCTTGAGATCAAGTTTAAGAAAAGTTTAAAGATCTATTTCAGTAAGAAAAAATGTTAGAAATCATCCATGTTTTTTAATTTGAAACTTCAGTTGCGATCCTCATTTGAAAATTGTTGCTTCAGAATTATGTTGAAATTTAAATAAAAATGATGCCTACAAGAAAATCCAAATTGAAATAATTTTAACGATATTCATTTATCATCAGAAGGTGTAGCAAAGCATACCGTGTCAGCCAGTTTAAAATAAATTAAACGTCTGTGTAAATGATATTCGGTTACAATTTGGTTACAATTTTTCCCTATAAAATTTTTGTTTAACAATACATACATTACAATAGTAAAAAAAAAAAATACGGTTCGTTATAATTATTCCGGTTTGAGTTATTTCAAATTTATATTATGGTTTTGATTTAAATATCTATCTTTCGAAAATATTCATAGCAGTTGTAAATTTTCGTTCAAGAACTTTAAAAATAAATTAGGGATTTGAAGATTTCATTTTAAAGAAAAACTTTTCCTTTTATTTTTACTTAAATTATAAAGTAGTAAGCTAACTCTTTTTAACCACAAGCATGTAAAAATTTATCAATCATTCAGAAATAAAAGTAAGAGATTAAATTTGCGGTTCTTGTCTGATTTATTTTCTACTGTTGTGAAATCGAATAGTAAATCAGTTTAGTTTTAAGTTTTGTTTAAGAAGAATCTGCAATATAAATTATGTCAAACAAAAAAACCAGTATAATATATTCTCAGTTGACTTTTATATTGAAAATAAAGTAAAAATTCTATGACCACGAATATTAATTAATAATAATTTATTTCATGTTTGATTCTATATATCTGATTTTGTGTGTTCCAAACTAATTCTGATTGAAATTAAAATTTTAAAGTTGAAACCAGAATCAAAACCATTAAAATGCGAGCATCTGTAATTTGAATCCCTTATGAAATTCTCACATAGAAATTTTAATTTTGAATATAAAACTTAACTTCGAGCGGAATTTTAATTTTCAATTTTGATACCGAATCTGAGTACTGCCTTTTGAATCTGAGTTTGAACTCTGAATTCCGAATTTAAAACGAATTTTAAATTTTTGGATTTCAATGTGAATTTATTCGAAATTCAACTTGTGAATCTGAATGAAAATTGCGAGTGATGAAACTGTTTCAGATTTTACAAATTTGTATCACCATTATGATACTTTCCATAGTTCCAACCTTTGCATTAAAACGAAAAAAAAATAACAAATTTCAAATCATCATGGTTTGTAATTTCAAATGTTTTTTTTCTCATATTCCGAAATTATTCTAATAAAGAAGTTCGAAATGCGAAAACGAGATTTGTATCAGGATTTTTTCCCAATGATGATCCAAATTGTAGTTCAGTTAAAATAAACTGGATACAGAATCCTAATTCTTATCACAGACATCAAATTTCAATGTTAATAAGCAAATTTTGAACTTTCAAATCCGCAATTATTCTAACATAACTTAGACGTAAGCTTAATAAATATTTTTCACAAGTATCCGGGCCGTGTACACTTGACTATTGTTCATCGAAATACTTCGGTCGATTGAAAATCACATTTCAAAAATAGTTCTTTAACTTTATTTTTGATGAAATTTATTTACAAAATTTATACTCAAATACTTGACTTTTGTTCATCGAAATACATCAGTCAATGGATTTAAAAATACATTTCAAAAATTGCTCTTCTTTTATTTTTGATGAAATTAATTTAAAAAAAATAAGACTCAAATACAAATACATAACGACTCAATTGAAATTTTCGTTTGCAGTGAAAAAACTCAGGAAAAATCTGGCGATTTGACAAGTTAATTGAAATTCTTTATTTGGGACAGAATTTCAATCAATAAATTAGAAATTTTTCGTAAAACTGTTGTAGAATTATTGACCTTGGATAAGATTTCGATGTTTTAGCTTTAGCTCTGAGTCGAGATTGTTCAATTGTCGGTCAGCCGAATATTCGGCGCAAAATACCGCCCAAAAACCGTTAAGTCGAATATTCGGCTCACCGAAAAATTGAGCTAAGTATTCGGCCGAATAGGTTGAATAGGTCGAATATTTATTTTTTAAAATTATAATATAACAGATTTGTCAAAATTTTCAAGTGATTTTGGATAATTTATAAATATCTAAAATAAATTTTTAAAAAAGGTACACAATCATCAGAAACTTGTGGTTTCAGTTAAACATGTTAGGTGTGTCCGTTTTTTTTTTCTTCACTGTAGATCGTACAGCAGAATGCTGACAAGTATCGCTTTATACTTTAATCATCATTTATTCCAAATTTTGTTTTATTTGTCCAGGCTTGCCCATAAATTCAATAAGGAATTCAATATAGGTCAAATCTGGATAGAATGCCCGGAAATTGTTTAAAGCTTACCAGATTTTGCCCGGGCCCATTTTAATTATTTTCTTAATCAAATTAAAAACTTAAATTTCTCTTAAAAAATTTATGATTTTGTGTTCGAAAACGATTTCAATTAAAATTCAAAATGAATATACTTTGTTGTTTAATACTCAGATACAATTAAAAAAAAAAAGATGTTGTGATTCAATGAAAACTTTAAATTACAAGTAATTTTCTTTCTTTTTTCTCATTGCGGTATAAAATAATGCTTAATTTTTTCAGATTTGTCATACGTTTTTTTTTAATTTTTTTAAATAATCGTCCTGAATTGCTCGAGAAAGTATGGTATGCTGTAGGTTAAGATTGCCGTTCTTTTTATCAACTATTTTTAAGATATCTCGCTCAAACTAGACCTTCCCCTAATTTGATATTAAATAATGAATTATAAATTGCTTGGCTCCTGTTTCGACCTGCTTTGTCCCAGATTGCACAGGAACGATAAACTAGATAGATAAACTCGAAGTGACAAGTCTGATGTCGTTTCAGTTGGTGATGACATTTTGAAAATCAGAGACTCCGCTACAGTAGTTTTTCGATTTTATCACGGTCAAAAAAAAATTCAGCGTGAATATGGCGAAACCGTGAATTTGGCGAAACGAAAAATTGAAGTAGAAAAAAGTATTTTTACTGTCTTTAATCAATAACTTATAATGTTTTCTGTAGTGGAAACGTTTAGTATCAATAAATTTTGATCATATGGCGTAATTATCAAAGATTACTAAACAAGAAGGATCGTTTTCAGTTCAAATTATTCTTCTCAAAAGCAAATTTTTAGGTTTTTTCTTGAAATGAAACCATGTTGTATATCCATTTGATAGTCTACATCTAATTAAACGGAATTTTATGTTTTGATGGAAATTTGACAGTCGTTATCTCTTAATTCGATTTTGAAAAAAAGTTCAAAGAAATTAGTATCAAAAAGTTTTTTTCTGCTAATTTCAAATTTCAATATTTTAATCTTAACACCTTTGATGAACTAAAAAGTATATTTATTCGAAAAATATTTTAAAATTTGCTCTACTTAGACTTTTACAGTGTGTTTCTCGAAATTTGCTTTATGGGCAGATAATCTTTTGTCTTTATATGTAGAAAAACAGAAATATTAGTAATATTTTCAGACAAAGCTAGCAGAATTTCATTTTCTCTTCCAAAATTATCTATTCCGACAATACTGAAGGCTATCCAATAAGGATACGACCCTTTAAAATAAACAAGTTTAACAAAGAAATCAGAGACCCTTATCTCTTTTCAAAAACGCTTAAATTCACCCACATTTTTATATGATTCGCATAACCAAAAAAGTTAAATTTTTTAAAGTGACTAACCAACACAAGTAACAACACTAGCATCAGCGTGACGTTAAATTACTTGTGCCGATTATTACAAGCGTTTTTAAAATGCAAATGACGATTTTAAACACTTTACAGATAAAATAAGCAGTTCAATGGCATTTTCATATTATTGGATACCTGTATACTATAACATAAACCATAAAAAATATCATAAACACAGACGCTCTATGCTGTTGAATGAAAATTAAGGACCTGGAAATGGTTTCTGAATGATTTTTTAAAAAGCGTGATAAAATCTAAATAATAACCGTGATAAAATCGAGCGTGAATTTGGCGAGTATTGATAAAATCGAATAGTGATAAAACCGAGAAACTACTGTACTTGAAAAAGACAATCATCTAGTTGAAAATAATCGACTTAAAAACATAAAAGGTATTAAAATGGAAGAAATAGAAGAAAAATAAAATAACCGCTTTTAGTTTTTTCATTAAAACTCAATGAAATATTCGACTGAATATTCGTTTGGCCGAATAGTTTAAAGGTCAATATTCAGTATTCGGTCGTTCGACGAATATCACTATTCGGTACATATCTATTTTAGTCCTTCATCAAAATTTGATTTGGAATTTGGAATTTTGAGTTTAGAGAAGAACATTTTCCATGCCATTTTTCGACTTTCATGGGGGGTCCAACCCCGCAAAACCCCCCTTCCCCCGTTCCTACGGCCATGAGGTGAACAATTCTAGTATTAAGTATCTAGTATTAAAGAATTTCAAAATATTGTGGACTGAATATGAGGTGTATCGAATATTACTTTGGCGTCGTACACAAATTACGTAACGCAAAAAATCTAGAATTTAGACCCCCTCCCCCCCATATGTAACAATAAGTAACGTTTGATAGGACCCCCCTTCTATAGTTACGTAACGCTAAATACCCCCCCCCCCCCTCCACATTCAATTTTGAAATTAAAAGTTTATTTGATGCATTTTTATACTAAAACGTTCTTATAGTACAGTGAAAAATATCAAAAGAAAAAAATTAAAAAACAGCATCGGTCCAAGTTGGATTCATGTCTTCATCAACTGTGACGACAGGGAAGGTATTTGTATCCTCCGCCACATCTGATGTAATGCATTGTTCTACGTCGGAGTCATCATTGGTCCAAACAAGTTCATATCATTCTCCTCCACCAGCATCTCATTTCCTCGTCTTGCGAACGTCTTGATGTGTCGGCGTTTCTCAAGCACTCCAGTCTGCACCTTCTGATGGTCTTTGAGCATTACTTGAGATGCAAAATAGAGTGAACATGGTTAGCAAATTCTTGCCTTCAGAACGGACTGCTGCGATGACGTGACAGTAAAATAAACAAAACAGCAAAGCTCGCTTCGTTTCATTCGCGCAGTGCGCACACAGCACATAAACGGTTTTTCTGAATCAAACTTTATTTACAAAATACTTAACCACCATTGACGCTTTTGAACAAAGGGTGCGTTGATTTGCTCGCCAAAAAAAGAAAATTGCAATTCTTTTCTTTATGTTTTTTTTCATCAATTTGTTACGTAACTGAACCAAGTACCCCCCTCCCCCCTATGTAACAGCAAGTAACGCAGACTCAACCCCCCTCTCCCCCCTACATGCGTTACGTAATTTGTGTACGACGCCTTTACGCTTTTTGTTTGCATATCTTCTCTAAAATGTGAAATTTATTGTTAAATAATAATATAAGAAATCAAATACGACAGTTTAATTAACTGAATAATTTTATATCTGCACATTAAATCCATTTTCTGTTAAAATTCGGCTCAGCGACATTCTGGAATCTCCCATTGTATGTTTTTCACGGTTTCTAATGTGATAAAAATATCACAAAAAAATCTTGTCAGTGTCCATTCGTTTTCATGTGTTTATAGATTAAATAATTTTTTGGCGAAGTTTCATAAATGTAAGCTAGTTATTTAGTACAAAATACAGTGGTTTTCAGGAAGAAAATCAATGATTTTTAATTTATCCATATGTTTTAATTCATGACATATGACTGAAGAAACCCAAAACTTTTATTACTTAAATTGAATCTTCAAATCAGCCTCAATTTAGCTGTCATAAAGGAATTTCATCATTCGAACCGGGATGGTCACAATCTTTGTTCAAAAAAGCAACTAGTATCTATTTTAGTTACGAGTCATGATAATGAGTAATAATGGAAAGTATTTCTTGGAAACAAAACTATGAAAAACAATGAAGCCTCAGACCACATCTTCATGTCGGTAACTAAAAAATATGTTGCCTAGAATTCTGGTGGGTTGATTATTAAAATAATATTTGGTCAAACTACATAACTTGAAGTGTTTCGTTGAATAAAAACCAATTCAAACAATATTTTTTGAGATACCTACTCTATAATTTGTGAACAAAAATTCTATCACTGAAAACCGCAACCTGATCAAGCAAATTTTCATGCCATCATAACTAGATCAATGCAACGTGCAAGCAAACATACTTTGCATAATTCTTGCAACTGCTCCTCTCCTCCCAACTTCATCACTACCAGCAACTTCCAGCACTAACATAGTCCCATGAAAGTCCAACCGACTCCATAAAAACACGTGATTTATGGAGAGCGAAGATTGCACACATCGGCATACGCAAACGCCATTCACCATTCGCCCATTCGCTCTTTCGGTTCGGCTGATTTTTATGGTTTAATTGAAAAACCACAAATGGCACTTGAAACATTCCTTCAAAGTGCATTTGCGGCTTTTCATCTCTCTAGCTCGGCATACGAAAATGCTGCATATTTATGCTCGGTTCGGGCCCCTTTTATTGCATTATTGGGTTGAGGTTGAGAAAATCCACACGTTCTGCAACACCGACAAATCGATAGGAATCTCCACGAAAGTGTCCCGCGCACTAACTCCCCCTTTTGCTTTGGGAATTTCGGAAACAAGTCAATTCCTAATCCATAAAACATTCGTTCTTGTTCGATGGGAAGAGAACAGAAAAAATATGAATAACATAATTCAATGATACGACAGAGTAGAAGCTGGGTCAAGTGCTCAAGGCGGAATGATGTCCCGAGGGGAATTTTGCTCAGCAATTGTGAGGCCTATGACTTTAAAGTTCAAGTGGTTGCCTCATTCGTGACAAAACCATTTGAAAAAAAAAACATGTGAAACAGAAGCTCTTGTACAAAAATTGAGGGTTCTAAAATCCTCAAAATATAGAAGAACTCTAAAATGCAAGTCTCACTCGTTTCTATTTTCTTCTTTCAACTCACCAAACATTGTCACATTTTAGTTGTTGCTTTGCCACCCAAAGCTGCGATGAAGAGTCTGAATCACTCACCGAAATAGTTCAGTTCCTTGAAAGTAAACAATCGACAAATTTGTTTACGCCAAGTGCCATTTTATGGATGTTTCTTCTGCTATGTACATATGTAGCTTGAGATTTGTTCTTACCAATGCTGTTTCATTGGGTGCTGCTTGCTAGTATTTTTTGTTGATTTTTTTTTAGAGTAAACGTACCAATTTTGTTCGTATCCAAATTTTATATTTTATTTAGCAATTCACTTTTTTATAAAATTTATTCTTTTTTAATTTGATTCTTCAATAAAACTATTCTTCATCCGATTTTTGATTTGAATTTCAGAGAATGGGTCCATTACCTTTGTCATCATATGTTCGATTCAATTCCGAAGGCGGCAAAGTCCGATGCACGTGTGACCGGAAGCTAACAGAGAAGATCAAAGCGTTTTCGCCCAATTCGATTTTCGGTACGCTTCATAATTTTCCCTATTATGAATATTCTCATTTTCGGCCATTTTTATTTGATTTAAAATGAGGTCATTTGGAACACTACAGGTGACACGAAAAAGAAACAATTGGAAAAGAAATACAGATTTTTTTTATTAAGATGCTCGGTAGTGGACATATTTTGGATGGCATTTAAATCCCTGTCACGTACATGCACTGTCGACCTAAAAAAATTTTTTCAGGTGTAGTGCAGTCAAAGAAGATAAGCATTCAAATCAATTAGAAAAACCCCTCTTCAAGAATGTTGAGCTATTTTCTTTTGAGGATTTACTGCTTCCCCTCAAAGTTTTCAAGAAAATGAAATCTTCTTTCTAAGAGACAAAACAGCAATTATACATAACTAGCTGACCCGGTAAACTTCGTTTTACCTTCTTAAGTATAAATCGTGATATATGTTTAAATTCATCTACACGTCCTTAACTGCATCGTGCTTGCGAATAGATTCTTATGGAAATCGTAAAAAATACAGTTGAATTTGTATTGGGACGACCTTCCATAAAAAGTGGGATCCTTGCAACTATTATACAAACCATCTCTGACCCAAAAAACCCTCGGATACCAAATTTCACTTCATTCCGACCGACCATTCATACGTGATGTTATCACAAAGAAAACGCCTCGATTTTTATATATATAAGACGATGTGAAGAGATAATTTTGTATGGGGACCCCCCTTTCATAAAAAGTGAGATTCTTGAAACTATTATACAAACCATCTCTGACCCAAAAAACCCTCGGATACCAAATTTCACTTCATTCCGACCGACCATTCATACGTGATGTTATCACAAAGAAAACGCCTCCATTTTTATATATATAAGACGATGTGAAGAGATAATTTTGTATGGGGACCCCCCTTTCATAAAAAGTGAGATTCTTGAAACTATTATACAAACCATCTCTGACCCAAAAAACCCTCGGATACCAAATTTCACTTCATTCCGACCGACCATTCATACGTGATGTTATCACAAAGAAAACGCCTCCATTTTTATATATAAGAAGATGAGAAGAGATAATTTTATATGGGGACCCCCTTTCATAAAAGTGAGATTCTTGCAACTATTATACAAACCATCTCTGACCCAAAAAACCCTCGGATACCAAATTTCACTTCATTCCGACCGACCATTCATACGTGATGTTATCACAAAGAAAACGCCTCCATTTTTATATATAAGAAGATGTGAAGAGATAATTTTGTATGGGGACCCCCCTTTCATAAAAAGTGAGATTCTTGAAACTATTATACAAACCATCTCTGACCCAAAAAACCCTCGGATACCAAATTTCACTTCATTCCGACCGACCATTCATACGTGATGTTATCACAAAGAAAACGCCTCCATTTTTATATATAAGAAGATGAGAAGAGATAATTTTATATGGGGACCCCCTTTCATAAAAGTGAGATTCTTGCAACTATTATACAAACCATCTCTGACCCAAAAAACCCTCGGATACCAAATTTCACTTCATTCCGACCGACCATTCATACGTGATGTTATCACAAAGAAAACGCCTCCATTTTTATATATATAAGACGATGTGAAGAGATAATTTTGTATGGGGACCCCCCTTTCATAAAAAGTGAGATTCTTGAAACTATTATACAAACCATCTCTGACCCAAAAAACCCTCGGATACCAAATTTCACTTCATTCCGACCGACCATTCATACGTGATGTTATCACAAAGAAAACGCCTCCATTTTTATATATAAGATGTGAAGAAGAGATAACTTTGTATGGGGACCCTCCTTTCTTAAAAAGTGAGATTCTTGAAACTATTATACAAACCATCTCTGACCCAAAAAACCCTCGGATACCAAATTTCACTTCATTCCGACCGACCATTCATACGTGATGTCATCACAAAGAAAACGCCTCCATTTTTATATATAAGAAGATGTGAAGAGATAATTTTGTATGGGGACCCCCCTTTCATAAAAGTGAGATTCTTGAAACTATTATACAAACCATCTCTGACCCAAAAAACCCTCGGATACCAAATTTCACTTCATTCCGACCGACCTTTCATACGTGATGTTATCACAAAGAAAACGCCTCCATTTTTATATATAAGAAGACGATGTGAAGAGATAATTTTGTATGGGGACCCCCCTTTCATAAAAAGTGAGATTCTTGAAACTATTATACAAACCATCTCTGACCCAAAAAACCCTCGGATACCAAATTTCACTTCATTCCGACCGACCATTCATACGTGATGTTATCACAAAGAAAACGCCTTCATTTTTATATATAAGATGTGAAGAAGAGATAACTTTGTATGGGGACCCCCCTTTCTTAAAAAGTGAGATTCTTGAAACTTTTATACAAACCATCTCTGACCCAAAAAACCCTCGGATACCAAATTTCACTTCATTCCGACCGACCATTCATACGTGATGTTATCACAAAGAAAACGCCTCCATTTTTATATATAAGATTCACGCCCCGATTCCTCTTTTTGATCGAATATTGTCATGACAAAAATGACAAAAATGACAAAAATGACAAAAATTACAAAAATGACAAAATTGACAAAAATGACAAAAATGACAAAAATGACAAAAATGATAAAAATGACAAAAATGACAAAAATGACAAAAATGACAAAAATGACAAAAATGACAAAAATGACAAAAATGACAAAAATGACAAAAATGACAAAAATGACAAAAATGACAAAAATGACAAAAATGACAAAAATGACAAAAATGACAAAAATGACAAAAATGACAAAAATGACAAAAATGACAAAAATGACAAAAATGACAAAAATGACAAAAATGACAAAAATGACAAAAATGACAAAAATGACAAAAATGACAAAAATGACAAAAATGACAAAAATGACAAAAATGACAAAAATGACAAAAATGACAAAAATGACAAAAATGACAAAAATGACAAAAATGACAAAAATGACAAAAATGACAAAAATGACAAAAATGACAAAAATGACAAAAATGACAAAAATGACAAAAATGACAAAAATGACAAAAATGACAAAAATGACAAAAATGACAAAAATGACAAAAATGACAAAAATGACAAAAATGACAAAAATGACAAAAATGCCATAAATGACAAAAATGACAAAAATGACAAAAATGACAAAAATGACAAAAATGACAAAAATGACAAAAATGACAAAAATGACAAAAATGACAAAAATGACAAAAATGACAAAAATGACAATAATGACAAAAATGACAAAAATGACAAAAATGACAAAAATGACAAAAATGACAAAAATGACAAAAATGACAAAAATGACAAAAATGACAAAAATGACAAAAATGACAAAAATGACAAAAATGACAAAAATGACAAAAATGACAAAAATGACAAAAATGACAAAAATGACAAAAATGACAAAAATGACAAAAATTACAAAAATGACAAAAATGACAAAAATGACAAAAATGACAAAATTGACAAAATTGACAAAATTGACAAAATTGACAAAATTGACAAAATTGACAAAATTGACAAAATTGACAAAATTGACAAAATTGACAAAATTGACAAAATTGACAAAATTGACAAAATTGACAAAATTGACAAAATTGACAAAATTGACAAAATTGACAAAATTGACAAAATTGACAAAATTGACAAAATTGACAAAATTGACAAAAATGACAAAAATGACAAAATTGACAAAATTGACAAAATTGACAAAAATGACAAAAATGACAAAAATGACAAAAATGACAAAAATGACAAAAATGACAAAAATGACAAAAATGACAAAAATGACAAAAATGACAAAAATGACAAAAATGACAAAAATGACAAAAATGACAAAAATGACAAAAATGACAAAAATGACAAAAATGACAAAAATGACAAAAATGACAAAAATGACAAAAATGACAAAAATGACAAAAATGACAAAAATGACAAAAATGACAAAAATGACAAAAATGACAAAAATGACAAAAATGACAAAAATGACAAAAATGACAAAAATGACAAGAATGACAAGAATGACAAAAATGACAAAAATGACAAAAATGACAAAAATGACAAAAATGACAAAAATGACAAAAATGACAAAAATGACAAAAATGACAAAAATGACAAAAATGACAAAAATGACAAAAATGACAAAAATGACAAAAATGACAAAAATGACAAAAATGACAAAAATGACAAAAATGACAAAAATGACAAAAATGACAAAAATGACAAAAATGACAAAAATGACAAAAATGACAAAAATGACAAAAATGACAAAAATGACAAAAATGACAAAAATGACAAAAATGACAAAAATGACAAAAATGACAAAAATGACAAAAATGACAAAAATGACAAAAATGACAAAAATGACAAAAATGACAAAAATGACAAAAATGACAAAAATGACAAAAATGACAAAAATGACAAAAATGACAAAAATGACAAAAATGACAAAAATGACAAAAATGACAAAAATGACAAAAATGACAAAAATGACAAAAATGACAAGAATGACAAGAATGACAAAAATGACAAAAATGACAAAAATGACAAAAATGACAAAAATGACAAAAATGACAAAAATGACAAAAATGACAAAAATGACAAAAATGACAAAAATGACAAAAATGACAAAAATGACAAAAATGACAAAAATGACAAAAATGACAAAAATGACAAAAATGACAAAAATGACAAAAATGACACAAATGACAAAAATGACAAAATTGACAAAATTGACAAAAATGACAAAATTGACAAAATTGACAAAATTGACAAAATTGACATAATTGACAAAAATGACATAATTGACAAAAATGACAAAAATGACAAAAATGACAAAAATGACAAAAATGACAAAAATGACAAAAATGACAAAAATGACAAAAATGACAAAAATGACAAAAATGACAAAAATGACAAAAATGACAAAAATGACAAAAATGACAAAAATGACAAAAATGACAAAAATGACAAAAATGACAAAAATGACAAAAATGACAAAAATGACAAAAATGACAAAAATGACAAAAATGACAAAAATGACAAAAATGACAAAAATGACAAAAATGACAAAAATGACAAAAATGACAAAAATGACAAAAATGACAAAAATGACAAAAATGACAAAAATGACAAAAATGACAAAAATGACAAAAATGACAAAAATGACAAAAATGACAAAAATGACAAAAATGACAAAAATGACAAAAATGACAAAAATGACAAAAATGACAAAAATGACAAAAATGACAAAAATGACAAAAATGACAAAAATGACAAAAATGACAAAAATGACAAAAATGACAAAAATGACAAAAATGACAAAAATGACAAAAATGACAAAAATGACAAAAATGACAAAAATGACAAGAATGACAAGAATGACAAAAATGACAAAAATGACAAAAATGACAAAAATGACAAAAATGACAAAAATGACAAAAATGACAAAAATGACAAAAATGACAAAAATGACAAAAATGACAAAAATGACAAAAATGACAAAAATGACAAAAATGACAAAAATGACAAAAATGACAAAAATGACAAAAATGACAAAAATGACAAAAATGACAAAAATGACAAAAATGACAAAAATGACAAAAATGACAAAAATGACAAAAATGACAAAAATGACAAAAATGACAAAAATGACAAAAATGACAAAAATGACAAAAATGACAAAAATGACAAAAATGACAAAAATGACAAAAATGACAAAAATGACAAAAATGACAAAAATGACAAAAATGACAAAAATGACAAAAATGACAAAAATGACAAAAATGACAAAAATGACAAAAATGACAAAAATGACAAAAATGACAAAAATGACAAAAATGACAAAAATGACAAAAATGACAAAAATGACAAAAATGACAAAAATGACAAAAATGACAAAAATGACAAAAATGACAAAAATGACAAAAATGACAAAAATGACAAAAATGACAAAAATGACAAAAATGACAAAAATGACAAAAATGACAAAAATGACAAAAATGACAAAAATGACAAAAATGACAAAAATGACAAAAATGACAAAAATGACAAAAATGACAAAAATGACAAAAATGACAAAAATGACAAAAATGACAAAAATGACAAAAATGACAAAAATGACAAAAATGACAAAAATGACAAAAATGACAAAAATGACAAAAATGACAAAAATGACAAAAATGACAAAAATGACAAAAATGACAAAAATGACAAAAATGACAAAAATGACAAAAATGACAAAAATGACAAAAATGACAAAAATGACAAAAATGACAAAAATGACAAAAATGACAAAAATGACAAAAATGACAAAAATGACAAAAATGACAAAAATGACAAAAATGACAAAAATGACAAAAATGACAAAAATGACAAAAATGACAAAAATGACAAAAATGACAAAAATGACAAAAATGACAAAAATGACAAAAATGACAAAAATGACAAAAATGACAAAAATGACAAAAATGACAAAAATGACAAAAATGACAAAAATGACAAGAATGACAAGAATGACAAAAATGACAAAAATGACAAAAATGACAAAAATGACAAAAATGACAAAAATGACAAAAATGACAAAAATGACAAAAATGACAAAAATGACAAAAATGACAAAAATGACAAAAATGACAAAAATGACAAAAATGACAAAAATGACAAAAATGACAAAAATGACAAAAATGACAAAAATGACAAAAATGACAAAAATGACAAAAATGACAAAAATGACAAAAATGACAAAAATGACAAAAATGACAAAAATGACAAAAATGACAAAAATGACAAAAATGACAAAAATGACAAAAATGACAAAAATGACAAAAATGACAAAAATGACAAAAATGACAAAAATGACAAAAATGACAAAAATGACAAAAATGACAAAAATGACAAAAATGACAAAAATGACAAAAATGACAAAAATGACAAAAATGACAAAAATGACAAAAATGACAAAAATGACAAAAATGACAAAAATGACAAAAATGACAAAAATGACAAAAATGACAAAAATGACAAAAATGACAAAAATGACAAAAATGACAAAAATGACAAAAATGACAAAAATGACAAAAATGACAAAAATGACAAAAATGACAAAAATGACAAAAATGACAAAAATGACAAAAATGACAAAAATGACAAAAATGACAAAAATGACAAAAATGACAAAAATGACAAAAATGACAAAAATGACAAAAATGACAAAAATGACAAAAATGACAAAAATGACAAAAATGACAAAAATGACAAAAATGACAAAAATGACAAAAATGACAAAAATGACAAAAATGACAAAAATGACAAAAATGACAAAAATGACAAAAATGACAAAAATGACAAAAATGACAAAAATGACAAAAATGACAAAAATGACAAAAATGACACAAATGACAAAAATGACAAAATTGACAAAATTGACAAAATTGACAAAAATGACAAAATTGACAAAATTGACAAAATTGACATAATTGACAAAAATGACAAAATTGACAAAATTGACAAAATTGACATAATTGACATAATTGACATAATTTACAAAATTGACAAAATTGACAAAATTGACAAAATTGACAAAATTGACAAAATTGACAAAATTGACAAAATTGACAAAATTGACAAAATTGACAAAATTGACAAAATTGACAAAATTGACAAAATTGACAAAATTGACAAAATTGACAAAATTGACAAAATTGACAAAATTGACAAAATTGACAAAATTGACAAAATTGACAAAATTGACAAAATTGACAAAATTGACAAAATTGACAAAATTGACAAAATTTACAAAATTTACAAAATTGACAAAATTGACAAAATTGACAAAATTGACAAAATTGTCAAAATTGACAAAATTGACAAAATTGACAAATTTGACAAAATTGACAAAATTGACAAAATTGACAAAATTGACAAAATTGACAAAATTGACAAAATTGACAAAATTTACAAAATTGACAAAAAAGACAAAATGGACAAAGTTCATTATATTAACAAAATTGACTTAATTAACAAAAAGACTGAATTGGTAAATTTGGCTCATTTACCAATTTTACTCAAATCTCAAATTTTATTGAATAGACCCTTTTGCTAAATGGAGAAATTTTGTCACTTTATCCAGTTCATGAATTTCGTCACTTTTGTTTTTGTTTATTTTTTTCAAAAAAAAAGAAGAAAAAGAAAAAAAAAAGACAAAACTGAATAAAGTGACAAAATTAATCCAGGGGTTTTTTTTTGTAAATTTGTAAGTTGGGTTAAAAATGTCAATTTTCAGTTTTGTCGATTTTATCAATTTCACCAAGTTTTTTTTGTAAATTTCGTCAATTTTTTCAATTTGGTCACTAGAGCACGGTTAGCTTTGTATGGAAATTTCAAATTCTTTAATTTTTACACCTCCCATAACTTTTTTAGGTCGCTTTTGCTGCCAGAAATAAAATTTTTTGGAAGCGATCCATCCAGTCCTGAATTAGCGCTACGAGTTTTATTTTGTGTGGAAATTTGTATGGGAAAAAATTATCATTCAAAAATTGCTAGCTATGTCCTGAAAACTCTTAAAAACATAGCTTTTAATGGAAATTATTCCTTGATTCTTGCAGTACAATCCATGTGAACAAAGAACAGACCTAATTTGTACCCCAGAAAAGATTTTCGATTTTATACAAAATTTTCATTGCAAATATTTTTTTTTGCAAATTATTGTGTTTTTCTCTGCGTATTTGAAAGCTGTGTTACCGTAGGATAAGAATAAAGAATAATAAAAAACTCTTTTGCATTGCCAGAATATTTATTGATTTTAATAACTTTGCAAAAATATTTAAATAAATGATTTAAAGCCCTTGCAAGCAAAGTCTGCCATTTTCCAATACTTTTCAATGGATCACATTTTTTTTTAAAGGATATAACTTTTTTCATGAAATGCTTAGCTGCTTGACATGTTTGCAAAAAAATGAAGCTTAAGAATAGTCTAAATCAAAAGTCAAAGTCCGACTTCATTTCAAGCTTATTTGAATTTTCTGTGTGTGTTTCTTCATCCATACAAATTTTCATACAAAATTGAAACGCGTTGCGCTAACTCAGGAATCAATCAAATCATCTCAAATTTTACTCTGACGTTTTGTGGCTTGAAAGGAAGCGAAAAAACATATGGGAGCAAAAAGTCATTTTTTGCAGCCGTCTAGTGGTCTAGGGGTTTAACAACCACCCCCCCCCCCCCCCCCCCCCATGAAGATTTTTTCCAAGTAAAATTTTCACCTAAGTTGGTAACGGAAAATTAATTGATCTTAAAATGTATTTGAAAATAAGTGTTAACAAGCAAGTTGAAAAATTTTCTCGCCTCCAGCGGAATTTAGTTTTAAATCACCCTTGGCTTTAGTAATTCTTTAATTTATGAATTGAAACTTACTTTGGTTCTAAATAGCAATTCAATTAATCTTTTGTATAGGAACTCAAAACTTGTCATACAAAAACCCTACCTCGTCTTCAGAATTGGTTTTTAATAAGAAATGGGACTTAATTAGAACAGAGTTTGAAACGAATAATTTGTTTTATTAAAAAAAAAACTGTATATTAAATTACAAATGTTAAGCTGATATGAAATATTCTTCAAGAAACCTATTTCGACTAAATTTTATTTCGTGTTTTTTGTTTTTCTAAATGCTCAACACAACACATAATTTACACATGGCCACAAAATTTACAATTTTCTGAGGTGAAATAAATTAAAAAGGTAATTTCGACTAATTTGGGTACCCTGTTTCTGAAAATGCAATATTTTTATAAGCTTTTGTTATTAAAATGACTTTTGATAATAAGTAAAAAGTATTTTAGAAATTTCTGCATTGTTTATACAAAAACTCAAATCAAAAACATGAAATGACTCAAATGAAAATGACTCAAACTCAAATGAATGATAAAGTAAAAGTTTTAAATGAACTATCAACTTTCCTAAAGACTTCAAGTAATTTTTAGTTCCGCGAAAAAAGATATAGAAGTTTTATGTTTTTTTTTCTTTTTTTCATTTATCAAATTTTTAAGAAGTTTTAAACTAAACTGAATTTTAGATATTTTAAAGCAAACATGTAATATATTTGAAGGTGTGTTAAAATGTTAAAATGTGTCAAATTAAAATCATTTTTTTACACTTTCTACGGCTATATCAAAAGTACTTGTAATGATATTTTTTCCATTTTTTTGATTGTTGAATTTAACATTTTTTAGATAGTGTAATATTTTTCATCATAATAATATCCCTTAATTGGATGATGATGGATGGATAAACAGAATGAAAATCAGATTTTTTCGTATATGTAGGCTTGTTAATTAATCAGTTATCAATATTTGAGTTTACTTAAAATTGATACATTTTAAAACTCCTTATCACCAAAACTCAAAATGTTCGACCAAATTTGATAAAAAATTCTAGTTCAGAACGCTAAAATCTACCAAATCAATCATTAAAAAAAGAAGTACCAAAATGCTGTTGACTTGAGTCATCAATTAAATTATGTAAATTCTTATAGTGAAACGTATTTATTAAAAAAAAACCTCCTGAAATGTTTTAAAAAACTTTTCTTTTTCATTTACATATTTTGTTTAAATTTTCAAATAAATTTACCGAATTTTAAAGTACAGTTTTTTTTCCAATTCTTTCATTAAGCTGCCGAATGTTTTAGTCGAAATTTCTATTTTAGAAATAATTTTAACAAATTCGTTTTTTTTTTAAATTCTGAATTTTTGTGCGCTTGACACATAAGCCCTTAAACCTAAATTTTTAATGAAATCGTCTTTTATGAATCGATCATGATTTTTAAATTAGTCTTTAAAAGTTTGCAACATGATTTGAATTAGGTAGCAACTTTGAACTTAATTTTAATGTGAAATGTTAACTAACTTTATATTTGCTTTGTTCTTCAAATATTGGTTGTAACTTGGAACTCCTCATCTTTCAATTTTTATAAGTTTTCATTGATCATTCGCGAAATTACACATTTCTCAACTTTTCCTTGGAACTGTAATTGAACATGAACTTATTATTTTGAACTTCTAAAATGAACCATTCAAGCCGTTTATTTTTCTATAAATAGGTTTTTTGTCTGATTTTTTTCACTGGCACTTTTTATATAATAATAAACATATCTATTCATCTTTTTATCAAATTAAATTAAGACATCAATCATTGATTGATCAAGTTCAAATTGGATTTTCAATTACCGAAAATTCACATTTTTAATCACGATTAAATATTTTTTGTTTCAATTCAAAATGCTACAGCGGATTTTTTTTAATCAAATTTCAGTTGAAAACGAAGAAAAGAATTTTAATAAAGATGAATAAAAATTAACAATTATTATCATTTTTCTTAAACCTAATCATGGTTAGTTTTTTATATGCTTGGACATTTATTTTAGAATCCAGATTTCTTTTAAGCTCTGTGTTTTCAAAACGTTAATTATAAATGAGCTTAGAAATTCTTTTGAAACAAATTTTTAGTTCAGAATAAATTTCAATGATTTACCGAAAATTTTAAACTTTTATTGTGATATGATTTAAAAACTTTTTTTTTCTTATCAGTCCAATTTATTTTTAGTTTGTGTGGTAATCATGAGTAAAAATGGTGTTTGCAATTCCTTTCCTTTTTTTATTGTTTATTTTTGGTATTGCTATTATTTTTAGCTAAATTTGAAATTCGAAAACCCCATGGACCGGTCCTTCGCACGGGCCTGCTCCAACGTATCATCGTAGCATACTCTTGCGATTGTAAATTTTAGAAAGAAGTTTTTCAATATTCTCGTTTTATTCACTTCAGAGTAAATTAGAGTAAACGATGATTTTTTTATACGGTTGGGCACGGTTCTTCAAATGCATTCTTTGTGTTTATATTTGTTATATTTTTATGTTACGATGTCCTGTAATTCTATATCTATAATCATAATTAAATGAGTCAGAATTTAGAACTTAATCCATTGTTTATTTCTTTGTGTCATTTGTAATAATTTACTGGCTATAAGAAAGCCTACAATCCACTGTCAAGTGCATTAAAAAGGTTTGTTTTTTTCATAAGTTAACAATTTAAAACGTGAAAAAGTGATGTTTGATCCCTTTTCCTTAATCAATCAAGCGTAAAAATTGTTTCAGGTATAGAAGAGAATTTTTTTAAAGTGGATTGAAGGTTTTTCATTATTGGATTTTTTAATCAGAAAACTCAGAATGTTAACAATTTTTGAAAATAAGCTGCTTTTAGACTTTTTTTTATGTCTGCATTTTCTCGGATAGGTCATACATTTATTTTGAACTTACATCTGTTTTTTTAGTAATAAGTGAACAGATATGCAGGATTTTTGTATTTTTTTCTTACGTCTTTCGATGACTTTGAATAACGTCAAAATGAATGATCGACATTTCAGTTGAGAAGCAAGGCAGTGAGAGTAGTTTTAGACAGGATTATCTCGAAGATTTAAGTATTTTTTGAATGATACATGCATCATTTTGATCGTTTGAATGTGTAAGAATATGATGGCAATTGGGTTTACATTTCATTTCTTGTGTTGTACACATTCATTAACGTTTTTTTTTTTCATTTATCATAAATAATGATAATGATAGCATCAAAGCAATCGAAAGATTCCTTTTAATTCAACCACGGTAAATGAAAAGTTCATATACCAGTATTTCGATAGCAACTTACTACCTTCTTCAGTGAACGTTTTCGATTGATGAATGTGTATCGTTTCCCTCCCTTATATTGTCCGGGTTAGGTAAGCTACTACTAGGTAGCAGAAACCTCCGAATGCTCGGCAGTTGTGCCGTTGTCTGTTTTTTGGGTCTACCTACCCTATTCTGGGTGTTTTCTGGTAGTGCTAAATTATTTTCTACCCGTTTTTGGGCATTGTCAGGTAAATTATTGTATTTCTTTTTACCTAAGAATTTGAACAACCAAGTGTGCCCTGGTCCGGAGTCTCCGTTTAAGAGATGAACTGATTTTTCATTGAAGATTTCAATGCTTTCAGCAACATCCAATTTAAGCGAATTACTATTCAAAGACCGGATCAGCGAGACATTTCCTCGATCAATAGAGTGACCAGATTCACACATGTGTAAAGCTACTGCAGATCTAGGATTCTGTGAAGGAAGAATTTTCTTCTTTGAGTCAGATCTAGCTATAGCCATGTGTTCCTCGAATCTATCAATCAACTTCCTTCTGGTTTGTCCAATGTACACCTTATCACAGTCGGAGCAACTGATTTTGTACACACCAGATCTATGAAGGAGCTCCACTGGATCTTTTGTCGATCCTAAGATGGATTTCAGTTGATTATTAGAGCTAGTGAACACTAGTTCAATATCGAACTTTGTCAACTTGTGTCGTAATTCGACTGCGTTGACACTGTTGAACTCCATGGACCTTCGTTGAAACTCCTTCTGAACAGGAGTTAAAGTAGTGAAAGATTTCCGTTGAAGCAATCTTTCTTTTTTCCTTATGATGGCTTGAATGGATCTACTTTGGTATCCATTTTTATTAGCCGTTTGGAAAACATGCCAAAACCTTTCAAAACGAGATCGGTGACCAACACCTTAGAGTTCGTGAACAGACTGCAGGCGTCGGGAGGCATAAAAGAGGACGAGGTCATGGTTTCCTTTGATGTTTCAGCTTTGTTTCCAAGTGTTCCCGTTAAAGAAGCTTCTAATCTGCTAGAAGATTGGTTGCTTCAACAACACAATGGGAGCACTTGGAAACTCAAAGTTAGAAACTACAAGAAATTGGTGGACTTGTGTATGGGACAAACCTTCTTTAAATTTAGAGATTTGTTCTATAGACAAACAAAGGGGGCACCAATGGGAAATCCTCTGTCTCCATTCTTGTGTGAACTGTTTATGGCTCATTTGGAGGAGACTCTTGAAAATCAAGATTTATTACCCGAAAAATGGTGGAGATACGTCGATGACATTTTTTGTGTAGTAAACAAAGATTTTCTAGAAGAACTTCTAACATCCATAAACGGTTTGCATAAGAATATTAAATTCACTTGCGAAATAGAAGAAGACAGGAAATTACCTTTCCTGGATGTTCTGGTAAGGAGAGATGATGGCCTATTCCAATTCGAAATCTACAGAAAGCCGACAAACACCATGAGGGTAATACCGAGCACCTCGAACCACTCGTTCCAGCATAAGATGGCGGCGTTCCACCACATGATCCATCGGATGAACTCCATTCCCCTATCAACTGAAGGAAGAGAAAAGGAACTCCAATATATTTTCCAAACGGCTAATAAAAATGGATACCAAAGTAGATCCATTCAATCCATCATAAGGAAAAAAGAAAGATTGCTTCAACGGAAATCTTTCACTACTTTAACTCCTGTTCAGAAGGAGTTTCAACGAAGGTCCATGGAGTTCAACAGTGTCAACGCAGTCGAATTACGACACAAGTTGACAAAGTTCGATATTGAACTAGTGTTCACTAGCTCTAATAATCAACTGAAATCCATCTTAGGATCGACAAAAGATCCAGTGGAGCTCCTTCATAGATCTGGTGTGTACAAAATCAGTTGCTCCGACTGTGATAAGGTGTACATTGGACAAACCAGAAGGAAGTTGATTGATAGATTCGAGGAACACATGGCTATAGCTAGATCTGACTCAAAGAAGAAAATTCTTCCTTCACAGAATCCTAGATCTGCAGTAGCTTTACACATGTGTGAATCTGGTCACTCTATTGATCGAGGAAATGTCTCGCTGATCCGGTCTTTGAATAGTAATTCGCTTAAATTGGATGTTGCTGAAAGCATTGAAATCTTCAATGAAAAATCAGTTCATCTCTTAAACGGAGACTCCGGACCAGGGCACACTTGGTTGTTCAAATTCTTAGGTAAAAAGAAATACAATAATTTACCTGACAATGCCCAAAAACGGGTAGAAAATAATTTAGCACTACCAGAAAACACCCAGAATAGGGTAGGTAGACCCAAAAAACAGACAACGGCACAACTGCCGAGCATTCGGAGGTTTCTGCTACCTAGTAGTAGCTTACCTAACCCGGACAATATAAGGGAGGGAAACGATACACATTCATCAATCGAAAACGTTCACTGAAGAAGGTAGTAAGTTGCTATCGAAATACTGGTATATGAACTTTTCATTTACCGTGGTTGAATTAAAAGGAATCTTTCGATTGCTTTGATTCAGTCGAATCATTCAACCAAGTAGGCTCATACCACAACAGAGTGATAATGATAGGTAATAAATCAGCTCAAAATATATGTACCTGTTTGAATTGATCTTCAAGTGCTGTGGATTTCATGTTTCTATCTAAAAAGAATGTAATGTTCAGCCATAACTTTCAACAGAACAACACAGAAATTGTCCATGTTTCCGTATAAACTTCCACCCTGTGACATACGAATCATGTTTTATTTCACTTAGAGTACAAAGCGATTCTTAAAACTGCAATAAATCTTAAAATTAATAATCCCTCCATATTTCAGACGGCAATTTGTAAACCGACTCGTTAATGTCCCGGGCCGCGGTAATAAAGTAGCATCTGCTGGCTGCATGGCTCGGCTAGCTGGATCCTCCCGAGTTTCGCCGTCAGGGTGCAGCAGATCCGCGACCTGGCCAGGGAGGAGGAAAATACCGCGAGATAGCCAAAAATGCGCACTCGCCGACCCACAAATGGTCAACCGTCGTCGTTGAACCCGGGAAGCGCTATAAATGCATAATTCAGCCATCATGGTCACACTTAACCGAAAAGCCATTGCGCGATAAATTTTTGAAAGATTTTATTTCCTCCGCACCGTGTGCAATAACTCTGAAATTGCCTTTTGGGAGGAGCGCGAAATTCAACAATTGAGCCGGGCAGCGCATTTCGTTGACGAGCGAGAGCGGTGAAACGCGCCCATTCATGTGTGCGGATAATCCTTGGAAGAATTGTTGCTGACCTAAATATGGGGTTCATTCTTAAGTTTACGGTTTCTGAACCCAATCGGGAAGGATCAGATTTCATGAGTCCTGCGGTTGTAAATGTTGAGTCAGTTTGACTTCACCGAAAGTCGTTAAAGTTTTCTGAAATCCTGCCTATTGAGTGCAGAATGGATCATGATGTTTTTTTTTATATTCTTTAGAACTTTCCAAATAGAATTACCTAACCTGACAAAGATGTAAAAAAATTTCTGAAGAGATTTTGGTAAATTTTTCGAATCAATTTAAACATTTCACTTTAAAGGCATCCACTGTGAAACCACCCAAAAGAGATGTAACCGTCAAAACTGATCGACAGTCAACAATATCATGTGGTTTCACGGCTGTCATTTTCAGATAATTCGAATGAAAAACACCGATGTTCGAGAAATTCCTGGGAGAAACGAATCTTATTTGGTAAGGTTTGGTGCAAGAAGAAAATAATGTGAAATATAACTGCATTTCATGCCGATCTTTCTGAAAAAAATCACGCGCATGAAGAATGCTTTCATGATCACTTTTTATAATATTTGTTCCTTTATTGGCCATGATTTGAGGTGACAGCTTGCGATGGTTTACTAGCGATATGAACCGGATTCAATTTGATGTAACCATTTCACACCTTTTCTGATTTGGTGGATGGTTTTTTTTGCTTTTTTGACAACATTTCGATTAAGTTTCATTAATAAAAAAAAACAGATTTGATACACTTGACAGTGGATTCAGCCTTCCTTACTGACTGCTTGGATGCATATGTCAAAAAATAATAAACGAATTATAGATTTCTAAATTCTTATTCCTAAAATTATGATTAAATAATATCGAACGCAGTAAATCCACAATAAATTGAAAAATTAATGAATATTCAAAATTATTTATAACATAAAAGAATTTGCAACATAAAGTTGGTTTTGAATGACTGGATCCTGGAATATCCTGTATGATAGCGTTTCATAGAATCTTTAAGCATAATTTTAATGTACTCTTTTTCTAAGCCCTAAACTAATAAAAACAAAAATTCAAGAGTACAATTTTAAAAAAAGATGCTCAACCATGTGTTTCAAACAATAAAACGTTTGCTCCGAGAACCTCCGATATGAACGAGGCATGGATATAGAAATAAAAATTGAGTGAAATTATATGTGACAAAAATTTCCCAAAATAATCATTTTGACAAAATGAAAAAAAAAATTGAAATTTTCAATACAACATTATTGACTAAATTTTAAAATCGACTAAATGGATGAATTTTTGCGAAATTGACAAAATTAATGAAAAATACAAAATTGAAACAATCATAAAAATATGTAGAATTGATAAAATTGCAACAAAATATGCAAAATTGACAGTAATTCAAATAAATATTATTACTGAAATTTCTTTTAAGAATTCCCAAATATGGCCAAAAATAAACAAATTGTCATAAAAAACAACCATTGAAGAAATTGGCAAAATTGACAAAACTAACAAAATTGATCAAATTTTCAAAATTTTTAAAATTGCTTTTCTTTCTTATTCTTTTTTTCTCAGGGATATATATTTTTTAAAATTGCTAAATTGACATATATGAAAAACAAAAAAGCCAAAATGACAAAAATGACAAAAATGACAAAAATGACAAAAATGACAAAAATGACAAAAATGACAAAAATGACAAAAAGAGCCAAAATGACAAACATGACAAAAATGACAAAAATGACAAAAATGACAAATTTTCAAAATTTTTAAAATTGCTTTTCTTTCTTATTCTTTTTTTCTCAGGGATATATATTTTTTAAAATTGCTAAATTGACATATATGAAAAACAAAAAAGCCAAAATGACAAAAATGACAAAAATGACAAAAATGACAAAAATGACAAAAATGACAAAAATGACAAAAATGACAAAAAGAGCCAAAATGACAAACATGACAAAAATGACAAAAATGACAAAAATGACAAAAATGACAAAAATGACAAAAATGACAAAAATGACAAAAATGACAAAAATGACAAAAATGACAAAAATGACAAAAATGACAAAAATTACAAAAATGACAAAAATGACAAAAATGACAAAAATGACAAAAATGACAAAAATGACAAAAATGACAAAAATGACAAAAATGACAAAAATGACAAAAATGACAAAAATGACAAAAATGACAAAAATGACAAAAATGACAAAAATGACAAAAATGACAAAAATGACAAAAATGACAAAAATGACAAAAATGACAAAAATGACAAAAATGACAAAAATGACAAAAATGACAAAAATGACAAAAATGACAAAAATGACAAAAATGACAAAAATGACAAAAATGACAAAATGACAAAAATGACAAAAATGACAAAAATGACAAAAATGACAAAAATGACAAAAATGACAAAAATGACAAAAATGACAAAAATGACAAAAATGACAAAAATGACAAAAATGACAAAAATGACAAAAATGACAAAAATGACAAAAATGACAAAAATGACAAAAATGACAAAAATGACAAAAATGACAAAAATGACAAAAATGACAAAAATGACAAAAATGACAAAAATGACAAAAATGACAAAAATGACAAAAATGACAAAAATGACAAAAATGACAAAAATGACAATAATGACAAAAATGACAAAAATGACAAAAATGACAAAAATGACAAAAATGACAAAAATGACAAAAATGACAAAAATGACAAAAATGACAAAAATGACAAAAATGACAAAAATGACAAAAATGACAAAAATGACAAAATTGACAAAAATGACGATAATGACAAAAATGACAAAAATGACAAAAATGACAAAAATGACAAAAATGACAAAAATGACAAAAATGACAAAAATGACAAAAATGACAAAAATGACAAAAATGACAAAAATGACAAAAATGACAAAAATGACAAAAATGACAAAAATGACAAAAATGACAAAAATAACAAAAATGACAAAAATGACAAAAATGACAAAAATGACAAAAATGACAAAAATGACAAAAATGACAAAAATGACAAAAATGACAAAAATGACAAAAATGACAAAAATGACAAAAATGACAAAAATGACAAAAATGACAAAAATGACAAAAATGACAAAAATGACAAAAATGACAAAAATGACAAAAATGACAAAAATGACAAAAATGACAAAAATGACAAAAATGACAAAAATGACAAAAATGACAAAAATGACAAAAATGACAAAAATGACAAAAATGACAAAAATGACAAAAATGACAAAAATGACAAAAATGACAAAAATGACAAAAATGACAAAAATGACAAAAATGATAAAAATGACAAAAATGACAAAAATGACAAAAATGACAAAAATGACAAAAATGACAAAAATGACAAAAATGACAAAAATGACAAAAATGACAAAAATGACAAAAATGACAAAAATGACAAAAATGACAAAAATGACAAAAATGACAAAAATGACAAAAATGACAAAAATGACAAAAATGACAAAAATGACAAAAATGACAAAAATGACAAAAATGACAAAAATGACAAAAATGACAAAAATGACAAAAATGACAAAAATGACAAAAATGACAAAAATGACAAAAATGACAAAAATGACAAAAATGACAAAAATGACAAAAATGACAAAAATGACAAAAATGACAAAAATGACAAAAATGACAAAAATGACAAAAATGACAAAAATGACAAAAATGACAAAAATGACAAAAATGACAAAAATGACAAAAATGACAAAAATGACAAAAATGACAAAAATGACAAAAATGACAAAAATGACAAAAATGACAAAAATGACAAAAATGACAAAAATGACAAAAATGGCAAAAATGACAAAAATGACAAAAATGACAAAAATGACAAAAATGACAAAAATGACAAAAATGACAAAAATGACAAAAATGACAAAAATGACAAAAATGACAAAAATGACAAAAATGACAAAAATGACAAAAATGACAAAAATGACAAAAATGACAAAAATGACAAAAATGACAAAAATGACAAAAATGACAAAAATGACAAAAATGACAAAAATGACAAAAATGACAAAAATGACAAAAATGATAAAAATGACAAAAATGACAAAAATGACAAAAATGACAAAAATGACAAAAATGACAAAAATGACAAAAATGACAAAAATGACAAAAATGACAAAAATGACAAAAATGACAAAAATGACAAAAATGACAAAAATGACAAAAATGACAAAAATGACAAAAATGACAAAAATGACAAAAATGACAAAAATGACAAAAATGACAAAAATGACAAAAATGACAAAAATGACAAAAATGACAAAAATGACAAAAATGACAAAAATGACAAAAATGACAAAAATGACAAAAATGACAAAAATGACAAAAATGACAAAAATGACAAAAATGACAAAAATGGCAAAAATGACAAAAATGACAAAAATGACAAAAATAACAAAAATGACAAAAATGCCAAAATTGACAAAAATGACAAAAATGACAAAAATGACAAAAATGACAAAAATGACAAAAATGACAAAAATGACAGAAATGACAAAAATGACAAAAATGACAAAAATGACAAAAATGACAAAAATGAAAAAAATGACAAAAATGAAAAAAATGACAAAAATGACAAAAATGACAAAAATGACAAAAATGACAAAAATGACAAAAATGACAAAAATGACAAAAATGACAAAAATGACAAAAATGACAAAAATGACAAAAATGACAAAAATGACAAAAATGACAAAAATGACAAAAATGACAAAAATGACAAAAATGACAAAAATGACAAAAATGACAAAAATGACAAAAATGACAAAAATGACAAAAATGACAAAAATGACAAAAATGACAAAAATGACAAAAATGACAAAAATGACAAAAATGACAAAAATGACAAAAATGACAAAAATGACAAAAATGACAAAAATGACAAAAATGACAAAAATGACAAAAATGACAAAAATGACAAAAATGACAAAAATGACAAAAATGACAAAAATGACAAAAATGACAAAAATGACAAAAATGACAAAAATGACAAAAATGACAAAAATGACAAAAATGACAAAAATGACAAAAATGACAAAAATGGCAAAAATGACAAAAATGACAAAACTGACAAAAATGACAAAAATGACAAAAATGACAAAAATGACAAAAATGACAAAAATAACAAAAATGACAAAAATGACAAAAATGACAAAAATGACAAAAATGACAAAAATGACAAAAATGACAAAAATGACAAAAATGACAAAAATGACAAAAATGACAAAAATGACAAAAATGACAAAAATGACAAAAATGACAAAAATGACAAAAATGACAAAAATGACAAAAATGACAAAAATGACAAAAATGACAAAAATGACAAAAATGACAAAAATGACAAAAATGACAAAAATGACAAAAATGACAAAAATGACAAAAATGACAAAAATGACCAAAATGACAAAAATGACAAAAATGACAAAACTGACAAAACTGACAAAAATGACAAAAATGACAAAAATGACAAAAATGACAAAAATGACAAAAATGACAAATATGACCAAAAATGACAAAAATGACAAAAATGACAAAAATGACAAAAATGACAAAAATGACAAAAATGACAAAAATGACAAAAATGACAAAAATGACAAAAATGACAAAAATGACAAAAATGACAAAAATGACAAAAATGACAAAAATGACAAAAATGACAAAAATGACAAAAATGACAAAAATGACAAAAATGACAAAAATGACAAAAATGACAAAAATGACAAAAATGACAAAAATGACAAAAATGACAAAAATGACAAAAATGACAAAAATGACAAAAATGACAAAAATGACAAAAATGACAAAAATGACAAAAATGACAAAAATGACAAAAATGACAAAAATGACAAAAATGACAAAAATGACAAAAATGACAAAAATGACAAAAATGACAAAAATGACAAAAATGACAAAAATGACAAAAATGACAAAAATGACAAAAATGACAAAAATGACAAAAATGACAAAAATGACAAAAATGACAAAAATGACAAAAATGACAAAAATGACAAAAATGACAAAAATGACAAAAATGACAAAAATGACAAAAATGACAAAAATGACAAAAATGACAAAAATGACAAAAATGACAAAAATGACAAAAATGACAAAAATGACAAAAATGACAAAAATGACAAAAATGACAAAAATGACAAAAATGACAAAAATGACAAAAATGACAAAAATGACAAAAAATGACAAAAATGACAAAAATGACAAAAATGACAAAAATGACAAAAATGACAAAAATGACAAAAATGACAAAAACGACAAAAATGACAAAAATGACAAAAATGACAAAAATGACAAAAATGACAAAAATGACAAAAATGACAAAAATGACAAAAATGACAAAAATGACAAAAATGACAAAAATGACAAAAATGACAAAAATGACAAAAATGACAAAAATGACAAAAATGACAAAAATGACAAAAATGACAAAAATGACAAAAATGACAAAAATGACAAAAATGACAAAAATGACAAAAATGACAAAAATGACAAAAATGACAAAAATGACAAAAATGACAAAAATGACAAAAATGACAAAAATGACAAAAATGACAAAAATGACAAAAATGACAAAAATGACAAAAATGACAAAAATGACAAAAATGACAAAAATGACAAAAATGACAAAAATGACAAAAATGACAAAAATGACAAAAATGACAAAAATGACAAAAATGACAAAAATGACAAAAATGACAAAAATGACAAAAATGACAAAAATGACAAAAATGACAAAAATGACAAAAATGACAAAAATGACAAAAATGACAAAAATGACAAAAATGACAAAAATGACAAAAATGACAAAAATGACAAAAATGACAAAAATGACAAAAATGACAAAAATGACAAAAATGACAAAAATGACAAAAATGACAAAAATGATCAAAAATGACAAAAATGACAAAAAAGACAAAAATTACAAAAATGACAAAAATTAAAATATTACAAAAATGACAAGAAAAAATGTTGACAAAATTGACAAAAATGACAAAATTTACCAAACTGCCACTTGTGAAAAAATTGATCAATTTCACAATAATTGCCTAGTTTTCAATATATGACATAAACCAGGGATGGGCAGCCTGCGGCCTTCGAGACCTTCTTATGCGACCCCCAAAGGTTCTCTCAGATGAAGTTTATTTTTTTACACTTTGAATAGCAAACGAATAAACGGAAGACTACAGATGATGACAGGCAATTTTAAATCTGTTACTGAAGTATTGTTTTTTATTCCAAGCAATGCTCAAGTTGTATTTTAGAAATTTTCAGCAGATTTTTTTTTGAAAATTTGAGTTTTTGAACAAATTTCGTGAAATGTTTAATGACGTTAATTAGAAAGTTTGAATAATAAAGCGTGGGTGAACAATGTTAAATTTCTCATCGGCATGACCCAGCATAAAAAATCATGGTTTTTGACGAATCGAATCTGTAATTCTGTGGTTCAATCGAAAAGGTCTGTGATCATTTTTATGATGTCTATTAAAAAAAATCATAGAAAAACCTTCCAATAATTCGATAAGTTTAGTCAGTTTACTTAAAAATTTGAAATCCACTTTACCAAAATCCTAAGACTTCCTCAAATCCTATTCCAAAGGTATTTTAATTGTTTAATAAAATCCACGAATTCTGTAAAAAAAATCAAGAATCTAGAATGCTAACTGTTATTTTGAAAAAATTTGCCTGAATATCTAAGAAATAATGAATTTTTTTATGATTTTGACAACCTTGCTCAACATCTCAATGCATGAGCTTATACTAAAATTTTTATTTTCAGACTCAGTTATTTTCTTCGTTTGTAAGTTAAAAGATCGGGACGTAAAAGACAAATTATTGTTGTGGAAGAACTTCTCGAAAATACTCATCGAAAAAAGGATTCAAATGTTCGATAACGATTCAACGTCCAACGCTGAGAAGTCAGTGATTTCCTTAAAATATGTATATTATTCTCACTATATGCTATCGCTGTGATATCGTTCCAGAAAACTTTTTAGTTAAAATGATGACAAATAGTTACAACAGTATTAGGAAACAAGGATTTTATTCGAAAACTGGTCGAAACTTTTTTATGGACCATAAAAATAAATTCAAAAACTTTCGTTTTTAATGTTGTGCTTATTTTGAAGAACGAATGTCTTGAAGATGTTCAAATCAATTAGAAATTTAAGCTTATATAGAATGATCAAAATATACCTTGTAATGTAGCTATTCAATTTTGGCTAGTATTGTCCGCCTCAAATCGAAGTAAATTTAAGTTTTCTTAATCCTTTATTTCATTATTTTTTATTTTTCCTTAAAAATCATTTTTACAGTTGGAAATGATGAGTACATCAAGAAAAAAAATTAAAATAAATTACGATTTTTCACTTTTTCCATACATTAATTATTGGAAATTTGTTACTTTATGAAACGAAGGGTTAAACCTTATCGTTTTATATTCCCATTTTCAGTTTTGATTTTGTCAAAAATTGATTGTAGATGAAGGTTTGTAAGTTATTGATAAATTTTATGTTAAGTGCGGCCTGCCGTAGAAATTTCAAATTCAAATTTTCCCGTGCGTTCAAAAGGTTTCTCACCCCTGAAATAAATCATAAAACTGACAATTTTAACAAAAATGTCAAAAAGATAAAATTGAAGAATGGTTAAAAATAACAAAATATACATATTTGCTAGAAAAATTATCAATTGACCTAATTGTATAAGTAGCCAAATAGGCCGAATTGCCAAATTGACAAAACTGACATAATTGTCCCAATTGACAAAATTGCAGAAATCAATGAAGTTAACTGAATTGACAAAATAAACTACATTCGAAACATTTACAAAATTGTAAAAACGTAGTCACAAAATTAACAAATATAACAACACTGAAAAAATTTAAAAAAAAAAACTGACATTTGAAATGTTGTTAATTATGTAAATCTTTTCCATTTTTACCATCTCTTCTATTTTTTTTTAGACCTTGTGTATTGACCAATTTGTCGATATTGCAAATATTTTAAATTTTAGCAGTTTTGTTATTTTTCTTAATTTTGTCACTTTTGTCAATTAAGTTAATTTCGTCAAAATTGTCATTGATTTTAATCTAATCAATTTGGTCAACCTGGTCAATTAGGTCGTTCATATCATTTTTGTATATTTTGTCAATTTTGTCCGTTGAGTCAATTTTATAAATAAGTCCATTTTACCAATTGAGAAATTCGATAAATTTTGCTAATTTTATCTGTTTTGTTTTTTTGGTCAAGAATGTCAATTATGTCCATTTTGTTAAATCTAACAAATTTGCATATTTTATCAATTTTTTAGTTTTTGACAGTTTTCCCAGTATTGTCAATTTCAAATTGACAATATATCATTTCTGTCTTTTCGGCCATTTTTGTGAATATTTTCAGTCTTGTCATTTATGTTAATTTGATCAATTCCGAATTTATGTCACTTTTGTCAATTGTAGAAAATTTGTTATTTATTTTTTGTGAAATTTGTTAGTTTTATCGTCTTTGTCAATTTTATCATTTTTTTTTTATTTTGTGAACTTTGTCAAACTTACTAAATTTTAGTAAGACCTCAACATCATGGCTTCAAACATATTTTTTTTTCAAACATATTTAGACATTTTTGGTATAGATGAGTTCAAATTTTATTTATTGTTATTGCGCATTTCAATCAGATTATTTGATCAAATATTAGGCTATATTTATAATTCTACAACTTACAAATGCTTTCCTAGGCTATTATTTTAACCTTAGGCTTGTTTTCAAAGCTTAAATTTTTAGCATTTGAAGCTAACAATTATTTTAAAAAAGTATTAAATCAAGCAAACTATCAGCATAGCTTAGATTCAACCGGAAAATAAAAAAAAACTGGGCCAAAATCGATCCATAAAATAAAAGGAATTCCTATCTATAGGGGGTTTTATTAAAATCACCGTTACCCAGCACCCGTAGATGGTATAATTTGAAGTGGCAACATCCGATGCTGTTAATTGGCCTGTTGCTGTTATAATTGATTCGGAGCTGAACCTATGCAACAGCATCCACATCAAAGTCGGTTAACTTCTTTCCTCTGAAAGTGCAAAATTTACTCCGATACAAAAAAAATAGCAACAAACTGTAATGAACCTACCGACAATCCACTAATCAATGTAAGAAATACATGTACTATGAAATTTATTTCCTTTTTGACCACAACTTTTACTATTTTGAGGCATTGTCAAAACGTTTGATCACATTAAGCGTGTCAGGAAAAAAAAATACTGACTGATTCATCGTGCAGCATAAAAATCCCCAATGGGACAAATTGCCGATGTCTTCTGTTTTGTTGCAACCGTACGTGCTCTAAAAAGTTTGCACATAAATTGGCTCAATGAATCCTAAGAAAAAACTTCACTGATAGTGTTAACACATGTTGAAGTGTATGCTCAGATCGCGATGACTTCAATGAAATCATTTACAAATTGGATGTGCGTCATGCAATGATTGTCAACACTGGGATGGGGAGGAAGGTTTACCTACTTGTTGGAATCATTCTGTTATAATTCCAATAACGTTGACAAAACACCACACGACTGATTAAAAATTGAGTAGAAAGAGATCAAAAGTTATTTAATTATCAAACGCGCCATTTTAAGACTTGCGATAAATGAGTAGTTTATTTTGGATCTATCGTAAGTAGTTTTAATCTAATCCGTCCCAGACATTTTTACCCGTTACAGTCCCTGGAGTGTATATTTGACACTCCTGACTTAAACCAGAACATCTCTCTGGCTTCCGAACCGATTTTTTTTAACCGAAATCCAGTGCAAAGTTGAATTCAACAGTAAGAAAATCTGAAAAAAATTGCGAATTGCCAAAAATTTCGAAAATCAGCTACCTTGAAAATTCGTCAAAACTTATGTGTTTGAAAAATGTACTTAAAAAACCAATCAAAATAAATGGTTATTTAGTATTAAATGATTTTATGCTATTTAATCCATACTCCTTCATGCAAATGCCTACGTAAGTGAGGGAAAAAACTAGCACCAGTTAAAACCATACGGATTGAATGAAATGAAAGGTCTGGCAGTGTGATTATTGCTTTGATATTTTTAATTGCTTGACGCTCACAAGCGCGTTTATGTCAATGGTCATTTTGTGGAGAAAAAAAAATTGAATCAAAATTATGGGGAACATCGAGAGGGCGGTACAGGATTTCTGCCACGAGAAACATGCCATTAGGGTTTCAATTAACGTTTGCCCGTTGCCTGATATGATTACCGTTGTTGCCTTTCGAGAGCATTTAATGATTGAATGAAGGAAGCGCATACGCGTTCTAATCGTTTGGAATAGAGTTTGAAGGAAAATGTTCGAAGAAACTGATTAAAAAGCAAAATTAGAATAAATACAACTTTTTATTTTTACTTGAACCATACTTCTTCATGATGCTTAACCGGAAAGAGTACCGAATTACAAAAGGAAGTTATAGTGTCATTTTCTTCTTTACTGAATGAGTTCTGTTATCCATTTGTTACCTTTAAGGGGGGGAGGGGGGGGTAGGGTCTAACACTTTCAAAAAATCGATTTTTTTATTTTTTTATTTTCTTATCGTAAAACATTTCAAGAATGTTGTGTCAAATTTTCAAGTCAATTGAAGCAAAAGTGTAGAAGTTATAGGCCTTTATCTCCTCCTATCTAATACTGCAAGAAAGCAAGAGCAGAAACTTCAAACGCGTTTTTCTCGAAAGCACATTTTTAAAGTCCGTGGACATCGTCATTTGAAAACTACTTATCCGATTCTTTTCAAATTTGGAACATATTTTCTACATATAAAATACCAGACCCCAACGTTTTTCTTTTTTGATTTTTTTTACTTTGGGGAGATTTTAGAGGTGAAAAATGGCGGATTTTTAAGTAAAAATCGTAGTTTTTACTTCAAACAGCCACAAAAATTTCATAAAAATATTTTTAAGTTAAATAAAAACGTTGGGGTCCAGAAAAACATCTATTAAAAATATTTTGCTCTGATTTTTTGACTTCAGATGGTTCTGTGCTGAGATACAGTGTCCACCGCAAATCCTGTTTTTTAAAAGGCATCCTCGAAAATGCTCCGTCACCGGCTCGTTTTTCAATATTTTTTTACGAAAAAATTCTTAAATGTTTGTTTAACAATGCTTTGTATAATGCAAACAATTTGAATACATTTGTTTGAACGATAGCTCTAGAAAAAAATCGTGAAAATGGTGTTTTTTTATACACGTTAGACCCTACCACCCCCCTTAACAAACCGTTAACAAAAGACCCTTGTCCTGGACAACGATTCCGAACCTTTTTTCCCAGCATATCATACATTTGCTTTCATTTAAGCCGGTAAGTAGCCCTCTTCTCAGCCAAATATGTGCAGCGAAACTATATCATGTTCATGTACACGTGAACAGCACGAAACCTGCTCTCCGCTACTCAGCTAATGATGCAAATGAAAAATGATTCCTCGGAATCGAAATGTTGCATACAGGGATGACAGTTAGTCTGTTTTGTTGTAGATTTTTCTCATGAAAGTTGAGCATACAAAATCACCAATAAGGGGGCTGCTTCAGAAGATTTGTTGCATGGAAAATACATTTTGTTGGGTTCAGATGAGGTAAAATGGACCAATTTTGACAATAAGATAAAATCAGAATCATATTAAATCATCGGAGGGGGGG
The DNA here is from genome assembly GCF_029784155.1 of Uranotaenia lowii. Taxonomy (NCBI): domain Eukaryota; kingdom Metazoa; phylum Arthropoda; class Insecta; order Diptera; family Culicidae; genus Uranotaenia; species Uranotaenia lowii. Next base: position 86,767,880 of record NC_073692.1, read on the forward strand.
GTCTATTTGTCTCGGAAGCCCTTGAGTCAGGGCCGTAGGAAGAACCGACTCATGGGGGGGGGGGTTTTGGTGACAGATTTTTACCTATGATTTTTTGCCCAAAAACGCACGAAAAAAAAATTAAAACAAATTATGTTTGTAACTACATACATGAATATTCATTTTTAAGTACTCATTAATAGTATTCACATTAAATCGTAACTTCAGAAAAGTGGTCCTTGGCCTAATTAATGAGCTGAATTTTTAAAATGCACCTTTAAAAACAAGATAAGGAATTTTCTTTCATCGATGGTTGATTTTTTAATTTGTTTAAGAGTCTGATAGAGTCTGGTATCAAAGTTATTGGATTTGAGCATACAATAAGAAGCTTTCAATTTCTTAAAAAAAAAAAATTATTCTTTACTCGAATCAAACAAGCCCAATCTTGCAAACTCTTGTGCAATTTCTAAAATTCTTACTTTTGATGAAAATTAATAAAATTTAAAAAAAAACAGTAAGAGATTAAAAATTTTCGGGTCAAACATTCATGGTGCAAACTTGAACTAAATTTATGATTTTGATTTGGAATTTAGCTTTAAAAACACTGCAATATTTATAATGTTAAACCAAACCCCGAGATAATAAAAAATTTTGAGCAGATTTTTTGAGTGAAGATCAGGTTTCTTTAACAGCAAATATTTTTCAAAAAGAATCAATTCTATAATGAAAATCTCAAGGATGATTTTTATAAATACCATTTTAATATTTTGCATAAAACAAAATGAGAACATTAACTCAATTTCTACTTTATATTCGTGATTTTCAGCTGATTTGTGAGTCCAACTAGTTCTGATAAAGTATTTGAAATCGGGTAATTGAATTGACAAGCTTATGTTCTTTGGAATTCCTCAACAATTCTATATTGTTTGAAAAACTCATTCACAAGCTATACCTTTTGTAAATTTTCAATTTGAATTCTGATCCTGAATTCTGAAACTGGATTCGAAAATTGAACTTTGAATCTTTTTCCGAATTTCTATACGATTGTTTAAATGTATAAAAATACTTTTTCCGTTTCTTAGTTCCAGATCAGAATTTTTTAAGACAAGTTTGGAGCCATCATTAATAAATCTATTATTTAAATTCTGTAGTGATGGTTTAATCTTATTTCATTATTTCGATTAGTTATTTTTAATCTATTTTGTGAATCTGAATTGAAACGGGAATTCCAAATGTTGAATCCGAGTTTTTTTTTTTTTGGATCGTTACTTAGAAGATTTAAATGTTTAAATTTTGTGTTAGAGTATAATTTTTGAACTTTGAATTTCAATATAAAGCAAAATTATTCTTTTTGTCATACCCGGAAAACTATTATCAATATATTAAAAATGCATATGATATTCGAACAACATGATTAAAATTTGATATGAAATGCAAAACTGAATTTGAAACAGGATTTCAAAGCAGCTTTTCATTCCTAATTTCTAATGATTATTTGAACTGAAAAAATCAAGAATCCTAAACTTGATACAGAACCTGAAATACGAAAAAATTTAGAAATTCAATTTTGGTTATGAGAATATGGAACCATAACCTTCAAAATTGGTTTAATTTCAAATTTAAAATTGAATTTCAATGATAAGGTTGCCAGATTGCCCGATTAACCGAGTTCGCCCGGATATTTTAAATAAAATTATGGAAAAAGTTCGGTTCAATCTGGTTGCCTGGATTTCATTGGAAATGCCCGGATTTAGTCGGGTTTATTCTCATCCTCATTCTTAAATCAAATTTAAAAAAAAAAACAAATTGTGTGGCAAATTCCAAAAAAATTATCATAAATGTTTAATCAAGTTATTTTTTTATTGATTATTTATTACTCATCAAGAGTAATTTCTAGGTTTTTACCAAAATTGTCTGGATATTGTCCGGATTTTGGTCGACAATTTGAAATCAAATACCCGGATTTTGCCTGGTTTTTTAAATAAAACTGCCCAGATTTGTCTATTTATTGTATAAAGAAGTGAGAAAATTTTGAAAAACAGTAGCAGAATTTTGAACTTGGGATGGGTTTTTGAGGTTTTGGCATTAGTTTTTAATGTAGATTTTTATTTTTGAATAACTTTGATCTATTATCATAATTTGATTTTGAATTTAAAATTTTGAGTGTAGAGTAGAATACCTCGCTTGCTTTTTTTAACCCTCATGGGGGGGGTTTAACCCCCAAAACCCCCCCCGTTCCTACGGCCATGCCTTGAGTCATATGGTTTTTTTACATGCCATCCCAGAGAAAACACAAATAATATTTAAAACATGGAATGGAGCAGCAATTAATTCTGTATATTGCCTTCAAATAACATCATGTCTGCGTAGAAGGTAGTTTCTGGTACCATCATACAATATTTATTATGAAACGTGCACACTTTGCGGATAATTAAGAAATAGAAGCCCCTCAAAATCAAAAGATATAAAACTTCCGTTGAATCCGGAAAAGTTTCAAAATTAATTTCAAATCTAGGACTAAAATTGAAATAGAAATAAAAATTCTATAAAGAATCTCAGTTTTGTCGATTGGTCAAATTTAAACTAAGTTTTTTCTTATATTTTAGATTATTTTTTAAATTGATAATCGAGAAAAGAGTGTAACATCAACTGGGGCATCATGCATCAATTGTCATCTGCAATGGCTTCTTGAAACTGAAAGTCATCATAGAAATTAAGTCTTCATAATTTTGTTTTTTTTTTCCAAGGAATCCAATGAAGGCTGTTTGAGTCACCGCACGCTTCGGAAAATAAAGTTATGGCTGGTTTTCCCCTCAATTCCCCTACATCTTTCAATTATTTTAGAAAAAAGCATGATCGGATTTAAAAATTTTGAACTTAATCTGGTGTATCTTGTGTGATTTTTTCCGAGAACTCTCATGAAGCCTCTTTGAGTAACGGCACTCTCTGGAAAATGGAGAAATTGCTGTTTTTACCCTCAATTCTCAATCATTTTTCATTTATTTAAAAAAAAAAACATGTTTGGACATGAAATTTTAGACAGAATGGGACGTATCTTGTGTAATTTTGGACGAAAAATCCAATGATGACTGTTTTCACCGCACGCTTCGGAAAAAGGAGTTATGGCAGATTTTACCCTCCATTTCCCTACATTCTTCAATTTCCCAACATTTTTCAATTAATTCAGAAAATGGAAGGTAAAACAGCCATAACTCCAGATTCAAATCCATGCGGTAGCTCAAATTGGCTTCGTTGGGTTTTTCGGAAAAAATCACATAAAATACGTCCCATTTGGTTCAAAATTTTCAAGTCCTAACATGCTTTTTTTTTCTTAAATAAAAAAACGTAGGGAAAATGAGGGTAAAATCAGACATAACTCCATTTTCCAAAGCGTGTGGAAGTTAAAAAAAAGCTTTCATTGGATTCCTCGGTAAAAATTGCATAAGATAAGTCTCATTTAGTTCAAAATTTGCAAGTTCGAACATTTTTTTTTCTGAGCTTTTTGAAAAATGTAGGGAAATCGAGGGCAAAACAGCCATAACTCCATTTTCCGGAGCGTGCGATAACTCAAACACCCTTTATTCGATTTCTTGGAAAAATCACATAAGATTAGTCTCATTTTGTTCAAAATTTCAAGTCCGAACATGAATTTTCTGAACAATTTGAAGAATGTCAGGGAATTAAGGGTAAAACAGCCAGAACTCCTGTTTCCAATGCGTTCGGTGATTCAATTTGGCTTTGTGAGAATCCTCGGAAAAAACACACACAAAACGTCACGTTTAGCTCAAAATGTTCGAATTCAATCATGTTTCTTCTGAACTATTATAAAAATGTTGGGAAATTGAAGGTAAATCAGTCATATCTCCATTTTCCAATCCTTGTGGTAGCTCAAGTAGGCTTTGTTGGATTCCTAGAAAAAATTACACAAGGTACGTTCCTTTTGGTCCAAAATTTTCAAGTCCGAACATGCTTTTTTTCTGAAATAATTGAAGAATTTTTATAATATTATATCATGGATTTGCCGTGGGCTCATTTTGGACATGGAAGGAAAAAATGTTTACATCCAGGAGTCTTTAGGATTCACCCGTGGTTTAGATAATAACTGGCATTTACATGAATATTGCCCAAATAAAATTCTGGGGAGTTCATTACAAAGTTTTATAGTTAATTTAACAAATCAAGAGCCTATCCAAAAATTTTATGTTAAGATATTACTCACAAGTAATCTTAAAGTTTTTTTTTTGCTTTAAATACCTTGAAATTTCCCGAGAGGTTTCTACCTAATGAAAATAAGATACGTTTTTCTTCAATGTGTAATGCAAATCTTCTTTAATTAACTTATAACTACTGCAACTTATACAAATTTCGACACAGCAAAGTAAAAGTTATTCCAATCGTCGTTAAATCCTATTTTTTTTTTATTTTGCAGTATCAACTCACATTATAACAAAAACAAGAAATTCAAACTGGGCTCAATTTTATTCAGCAAGTCTTATATAAATTGGTTTTATTTGGGAGTTTAAAAAAGACTTTAACGCTATGTTTCGATGAAAAAAAAGAAAATTTGAGGTGTTTGTCCTAGGATTGATTGATCTGGGGTAGATCTTGGGAGATCGATCTTTTCAGCTCAGATTATCGACATTTTGAATCGATTAAATCGGTTTATTTTCAATTCGAATTTTCGGATTCTTTTTCTCGCTGAGCCAAGATATATAGATCCAATTTTGAATTTAGATTTGATGTTAAACAGTGCATCTAGTGAAAGCTTGTCAGATTTTTCAGTTTTACCCAGACTTACCTGAATATTCAAAACAAATCTTAGGAAAGGTCCATTGGGGGCAAATTGACCAGGTTTCAGGTGAAAAAGCCCGGTTTTCCCAAATTAATTCACCTTATTAAAGGGTTGCCATCCGTCCCGCAAAAGCGGGACATGTCCCGCATTTTTCAAAAATGTCCCCACGTCCCGCTTTTTAGCCAAATGTTCAGCTTTTTTTCCAACTGAATTTTTTTTTCCTAAATTTAATAAGTTATATTATGTATGCATTTGAAATATTTTATCCAAAAAATGTTGACCAGATGTCAGATATAAATTCTTCAAATTTTGTGCTCCAAGGTATTGCTTTTAATATGTAAGCAAAACTGAATGATATTTAAAAATATTTCATGTTGTTTTATGTGTAATATTTTTCATAGATTTTGAGTGAAGCTCCATTTTATAATGTTTCACGCTATTTGGTGTATGCTGTTTTCCAATTCTCGAAATGGATAGAAATTAGCAAATTAGTTTTCCAAAGGAACATTTTTAAAATATGGCTTTTATGTAATCCTATATTACTTTAAAAATGTGTCGAGGTGCTCCTGGAAGACAATTTTCTATTTAAGCTGCATTGTGATATTTGTAGTCTTTAAGTAAATTATAAAATATTTCTAAAACGATCTAATTCTGGGTAATGTTATTTGTAGACTGCTAAATAACGGCCCACTAACTCACTTCGCATTCAAAAGGTTTTTTTTGATTGGTATGGAAGTTTCAACAAATTTTATACCTTCTCAAGCTCAAAACGTTTTATCTAGTAAAATAATACTCATGCTAAAAAATAAAACAAAATTGAGTTCTTTTACAAGCTTAAAATTCAGAATTATAATCGTTCAATAAAAAAAAATCAGTGAATACCTACACACATATGAGTCAAATACAATTATGTAAAACTTTGGTATAGAAAAAATAATTAGTTATTTGTTGTAAGTACAAGTTGAATTGCCTAGCTTATCCAAGCTTTTTTTTTGTCATGACATACTAGAGCAACTATGGTGAAAACCAAGAAAATAACTTGAAATTGAAAAAAAGATTGTAATGCTTGCATTTTTCCACCATTGATTTTATTTTAAGTTTAAATCAAAATTGTAGAAATATCTGTGTAATTCTCATTTTTTCTACTCACGATACTTTGTTTTGTTCGATGTTCACTCCTGGTTTTGCAATCATGGACGCTGACTCGCAAAGCAGATGTATTACCAACTTAGCTATGTCGTCGATTAATTCAATTTTATATTCAAGTGAAAAGTACCACACTTTTTTACACAATCAAAAACATACATAAATCCATACATTATATGACATTTTCTAGTCGTTTTCAAAATGTCTCGCTTTTTCTGGCTGTGTCCCGCTTTTTTTTTTCTCAAAATGTCCCGGTTTTTTTTTTGAAAACCATCTGGCTAGCCCACCTTATTTACAAAACCAAACCCAAATCTTAAATATATATTTTTTTTTTGAGTTAAGAACGTAATTTTTGATCAAATTTTATCAAAATATAAATTAAATATTTCTGGAAGCCTAAAGTACGATTCAAAATTAGCTGATGTGAAATTTTCCAAGTGCTGCTGTGAATTAATTTTGCTCGAATTCGCCAACATTTGAAGTTTTGAAATTACAATTGCCTTTATTTGGCTGACTCGAATACTCACGGGGTAAATTCTGGCACTTATAATCTTGTCAATATTGGGACTTAAAACACTGAAAATAAGATTTTTTTTATGGAATTTTTGTTTGCAGATTTTGAAACATGAGTTTGAGAACATTGAAACGTCCCTTATTAAAAATGGAAAAAAATCGATCGATCCTCCAGCACCGATTTTTTAGGTTGATCAACCCTATGACCGTTCATCTTAATCAATCGATATTTTCCTGAAAATCGATCGATCCTAGCTTATCCTCAATTTCTAATTGATTTTTTTTTCAATGATGGATTCTGCTTCGATTTGTCAGAATTTTATGTCGAAAAATTTGAAATTAATTGGCTAGATTTTGTCAGGTTAAAAAAAGCGTCCTTATTTGCTCATCCCATCCCATTGATTGCTAATTGTAAACTTGTTGAATGAAGCAACCTGAGCTGACTCTGGTTTATTTATTTGTTATTGAATAATCCAATTTTCGAATCTAAAAATTGAAAAGCGTTAGAAATATGTATGTATAAGAGATAAAAAGTGGAGATGCAACTGAAATTTGCCTTTTATTTGACGGCATTTATAAAGACGACAATTTTCAAATTGTTTGTTTTCCTTCATTTGGTTTGCATTTATTTTTTCTGCACATTATAGTCCGTAGGAGTAAATTTATTCTTGGAAACTATCAACACTCTATAAAGTCCTTTTTTTAGAAAACAAAAATAAGAAACTGTTAAAATAGGTCATTTACACAATAAAGGATCAATTTTGATTTCTTATAGTTAGTATTAAATGTTTTGTTTTATAAGGAATAACAAATATTTAATCATAGAACTTTGGAAAAATCTAAAATCAAACATTATGAAGAACTTTAAAAAAGTATTATAAATAAGCTTTATGGCAAACTTTTGGCCATTTTTAGGATTCATTTTTATATTCGTTTTACTTTTCATATATTTCTTTTACTTTGTGGAAAACAACATCATTTGCTTTCATTTAGTTTACATTTAGGAACAGCAGTTTAGGAACGGACAAAATTGGGGCATTTTTTGGAATCACTCAACTTTAGTTAAGAAGCTTAGTCTACAAAAAAAAAACATTATCAGTTCTTATTTTTTAAAGTTCACAATCCACTTTAAATAATATCTTTGAATATCTCCGATAAAAATGTGCATGCAATTTAAATGTGGCTTGAAATGGAAGAACGATGATTTTAACAAGCCATAAGAAAAAACGTAAAAACAAATTTAAATCCCATTCACTTTGACCAAGCAGCAAGCACCCCATAAGGGGAGAAATAAACATACGCACAATTTTTCGATCTTAATAACAAGTGTGATAACAAGCAATTACCCCGGCATCGTCAATCGATCCCAAATGGCGGCGGTCGATAAAAATTATAAGCCAAATCTGCGGCTGGCTGCTGCTGGTTTTATGTCCTTGTTTCTACCGGTGTGTGGGGCATATCTCGTTAATCGAATCATGATAATTTTTCACCTTTCTCGAAGAACCGGCTTTGATGCCGTGGTGCAATTTTGTATTGATGAAAACGGAAAAAAAACTGAAGAGAGAAGGAAAACGATCGCGGGCCAGTGGGCGCCTTAATGCGTTGTTATCCGAAGATAAAAATTGTTTTGCCATTCTCCTAGAAGTAATATTAACATTTTGTTTTTTTAAATGTTAGTTTTTTAATGTTTTGGAAATTTATTTCAACTGTTTAGAAAAAAAACAATGGTTCACGTTTATTCTTGCAATAATTCAGATGCAATATTTTTATGATACCTGGTAGTGTTTCTTATAGCAAGAAAAATAAATAAAGTAAGACATTATCTTATCGACAGCTCTAGGTAATGGATTAATGAAGTCTGGAGGTAGTTGTTAATAGTTGAATCATCAATATCATGAGTGACAGTGCAACGAAAGATAGCTAAGTAAAAGTGCGAACAAGGATAGCAACAGATCACTGGTTGATAATTTTCAAAAAAAAATTAAAATAATAAAGATCAGTCCGGTAAAATTGAGTTTTCAAAACAGTCAACTATTCGACGGGTATAAATCGATTCCTGCCGAGCATCAGGTTGTCTTTGCGTGGTTTATGGAATCGACTTACTTGAATCAGTGAGCTCAATTTATGGCTAAAGATTAAAACCATTTCAGCAGCCAGGTCCCTTTTTCCAAGAAATATGTTTAATCGTGACTTAAACAGAGGTGGGTACACGGACCCAACATCCATCAGACAGCCATCAATCTCCAAAGGGTTTACACGGTTTGCGAAATCACGCTCTTTCGCGTGGAGGACCCTTAGAGAAGCAACACTGTTGCCGGCCATTCGGTATGCTAATGATCCGCAAAATGTCTATTTCAGGACCATTCTCTTGATGGTTTGCCGTCTCTCAATCTCTATCGAACCATTTGATCTGCCATCATGTTTATGCGTGTTTTTGACCGTGGTGCCATGTTAGACCATACCATATGTCTAGCTTGCAGTTGCACATTTTGACCATTTGACTGTGGGTAGAATAGTTAAACTGAACGTTCAGTCCAGAATGTTGTGGACAAACGACTCGCGGATCAACACGGATCAATCTTAGACCTCGCAGAACAAACTAATGATGCTAATCTATGCCATTTTTAGACAATACTAGGCGGGATCCTGTTTGATGTGTTTTAGGGGTCACACGTTGATGGGGTCATTTCTGATGGAAGGTTCAAGCGTAAGTAACAATTTAAGTTCTATAAGATCCCACAAGGGAGTTATTCGAAAACAAAAATCTTTTCTCCAGGAGGCAAGAATTTAAAACCTTATGTAAACAAACGAATACAAAGAGTGTATTTCCTACTAAACTGCGTCAATTTGGGGTCATTTGCAAATTTCTCAAGCCCTGGGGTCTAAAAAGCATTCTTATTTCCAAAACTCATCGATGATTTTTTGCCAAATTTTCAAGTAACGTTTACATGAGTAAATTTAAAATTGAATTTTAAATGGAAAAAGTTGATATTTTTTTCTGGAAAATCAACATTATTATTCTTTCTCCTGTAGAACCGAGGGTGTTAACGCCTTTGAGCAAAATTATTAATTCATTAAAGGAATTAAAGGAAATTTTCACCTGAACAACTCAAAGACTGTAACTTCGTAAATTATTTGGCAAAAAAATTAGTAGATTTTGAATAGGGTTTTGTCTGTTTTCATTGAAAAACAAAAAATTCATCTGACATCACTGCTGATGCCTAGAGAAGTGTTGCTTTTATTCAAAGTAGACATGCAATATCTCGCTAGACATCAGCAGTGATGTTAGTTAAATTGATTGTTTTACAATGCCAAAAGACATATCCCTAGGGAGTAAGTTCTTACTCCTCAGCTATAAGACAGCTGATAACTTTTTTCTTTTAAAGAATTTATAAATTAGTTAAAAACGTGCTGCCAAAACGAAGCGTTCTAGACTCCAAGGGTTTGAGAAATTCGAAAAGGATTCCAAATCGACGCAGTCTTGTGTCCTACATCAAATTGCATCACAAAAAAAACACTGTAAAATATGACCAATTGTTTTGAAAATTTCAGATAAGAAACTTTAAATCATTTTTGGTATATTTGCTTCTACCCAGTTCAATACCATGAAGATTTTTTCAAGCAATTTCAGGTTCAAAAAATGAATTTACCGGAAAATTACTTTTTTTTTCCTTTTTTTTATAGGAATTTAACCCATTAAAGTCATTCTTCTTCGATCACCGGAAAATTATTCGATCCTAAAATGTGTTCCAAAATAAGTATTAACATACATGTTAGAAAATTGGCTCGTCTCCGGCGAAATTCAGTCTTTTATCACTCTAGGCCGAATTTCACGAAACTATATAACGTTCACGAATTGAAACAAATTATAAATTTGGAATTAAATAAACGTTTTGAGCTGCAACTCAAATCTTTACACTTAAAAACCCTACCTAGTCTGTTGAATGAGCTTTTAATAAGAAAAGTAACTAAATAAGTTCAGAATTTTAAACCAACAGTTTTAATTTTAAAATTCATACATTGAATGCTTATCTAACACATTTTTAAATGGGATCCACGTTAAAGGTGACAATTGTCTTCTCAGATCTTCAAACAAAAAGGTTTTGAATAAAACTACTCAATTACCTATTTTCCGAGGTGCTAGGGATCATTAAAATATTACGTAACGCGTTTAGAGGGGAAGGAAGGGGGTATAGCAGTTTGTTACGGTCTGTGGATTCTGGATAGGAAAACTGAAACGAATGTGTTACGTAGGGAGGAGGGGGGTTGAAAATGATCGAAAATTGCGTTACGTAATATTTGAACGGCCACCTACGAATTTGGGTAATAGTTTTGGCTACTCTTCAATTTTTGAAAATAGGTCAAAATTATTTGAGATAAGTCTACACATTTTGACAAAACTGTAGAACATAGCGAAAAATATTTTAAAATAAAGTTTCTAAATCAATTATCAACTTTTCCCAAGAGCGCATGTAATTTTGACTACTTTTTGTTTACTTTTCCCGATTCTGTCGAATTCGGGAGTATTGACAAACTTTAACAAAAAATTTAAGCCTATTTGAATTTTATACGTTTCTAAATGAATTTTATACATTTCTTAAAGCATAAACAAATAATTATCCAGGCTTAATCGAGCTTTTTAAATGAAATAAGACCTTTTTAAACTATCTTTATAAAGGTGAAAAAAAACTTCAAGTATTGTTATCTTTCAAATTTTTTAAAAAGAATGTAGAATTTCACATATTTGGATAATTTTTTTTTGAAATATGAAAATCTTTGCATAATATTATTCCTTGATTGAAATAATTCAAAAGCTGTTTTTTTAATTTCATGTCGGTTTGTAAGTTCATCAGTAATTTGTAATGGTTGATTTCACTCAAATCCAATTTATGTTTAAAGTTATGAACTCCATATCACCAGAACAAAAGGTGATAGACAAAATCTGAGAAATGATTCGAAACCCAAATTTCCCAAATCAATCATTGAAATATAGATAAAAAAATGCTATTTTCTTGAGTAATAAAAAAAATTATTTAACTAGTTATGAAAAAGGTAAGAATTTTCATTGGAAAAATTTCTTTTAAAAATGTTGAATAACCTATCTTTTGTATCTTTCCAATTTTTTATTTTCAAATAAATTTTCCAAATTAATCCATAAAAGTGTAAAAAGAACAAACTGGCATCTCCAGAAATGTTGAACAATGTTTGTTTAGTGAAATACTGATGGTGGTTCATCTTGTCCCGACTGCGTATTTTATACCCAGTTTCCCTACATCATTCGACAATATCCTTGCTGGCTGATTGCTAAAATCATGCTTTGTCTCGTGATAGGATATGGGATACGTTTTATTTGATTTTTTTCAGGCATATGCAATGCGGTTGCGCTTGGATTCCCGAGCAGACTTTGATGCCCAAATTAATAGCAAACTGAGACCATTATAAGGTGTCAACAGCAAACTGATAGCATTTTTTGATGTTAAATTTTGTACGAGAGCAAATTTAGGCATAATTAAGCTTTCATATATTTTTATTTGACAGCAAGCTGGTGCCACATTTTGGTATCAACAGCAAACCATCAGCAAAAATTGGTATAGAATTAAATTGAAAGCAAAACAAGGCATAAAGCAGGTGTCATTTTTTTCTTACACAAAATAAACACGAGACATAATTTATAGCATAATTTGCTGTATGTAACCCAAAAGCAAACTTATTCATTATTGAATCATATTTAATTTTGCAAAACATAAATTTTAAATAAAAATTTAAGCATAAACCTGGTAAAGAATGTATTGTAAGCAAGCAAAATTTAAAGTAAGGTTTAATAATAAAACTGGTGGCATATCTTTGTGTCAAAATTTGCGATGATAGCAAAACTTGGCATCGTTAAGGTATCCTCAAATTGTTTTAGAATACCAAAGTAAAATTTTATTTACAAAAATATTATTCGGCAAATTTTGTAACGTCTGGTTGAATCTGTTTAATAAATTTTTTATTTATTTAACAAAACTTTTCACAAATTCTTACGTTATAATTAAGACTTTCATTCTCAAAACTGTTCTGTTAAAAATCCGTGATCATATTCTATGTTATCTTGTTCTATTCAGATTTAGCATCATATTTTTTATTTATAATATTTTTTCTTTTTCATTTGTCTTTTGTTTTATATGTATTTGAAATTATTCTTATATTTATGTCATTGTTGTGTTACTTTGTGCAATTTTCATAATTTGTATTGTTATTGTTGTATAGTTGAATAACATTAAAGGAGGTGAAAACATGTTTGTGATGCTTTTGAAAACTTTACTGATTCAGTGAGTGCCATTAGAAATTATTGTTTCAGAACACCGTTCGATTTTGTACTTCTGCCAAAACCGAGAAGACCCTTTAATAATTAAAAAAAAATGGCAAAATATTGATTTTTGGACTAGTCTTCCTGATTTTATAAAATTTCAATAGTTTATTTAAATAGAAAATGGATGTTTAAAAATTCTTTTTGAACTGGTGAGTGCATTTAATTTAAAATTAGTGAAATCTCATACATTAATTTTAAATAAAATGCACACACCAATTCAAAAGAATTTTTCAAAATGAAATTGAGTTTTTGATGCAATGATTGCTTAAAGCAAAGTAGATAATAAATAAATAGTCAGAATTTTGAATAAATATGCTAAACTGTATTTTTCAGCCTAGTTTGTAGTTGTGGTTAAAAAAGGACGAAATTTTGTCGTTCAAATGCATTCTACGAATATAAAAAATGAATTTAAACGCGCAAAACAAAACGACGAAATGAATGCTAGGCATATAATGTACTTGTATAGTCCATTTGCAAGACAAAATAATGAAAATAGTTCGCATATGGTTCGCATCAAGGTCTTTTAATACACTAGGTTCTCCGACTTTCACAGTAAGTAGGCAAGGAGTGAGCGGGGCTCTCAATGAGTTTGTTTATTTTTTGCTCAGCTTTTCGGTGGTTTGTTGGTAAACAAACTTCATGAGTTCCGCATAGTTGCGTAGCCTACATAGCCAAAATGGCTGAATCGGGAATTCGATATTCGTTAACACCTCCTGAATATATACACACCTTGGTTCGCATCAAAACAGACGCGGGTTAATAATTTGTTTTGTTTTATAGTCAATATTTTTCGTTTGTTCGTAGACAGTGGCTATTCGCGACGTGTAATATATTCCCTGGGCAGATTAACAGTAAGTACGGGCCAGTGTTCGATATTTGATGGCCAACCTTTAACCTGTTATTAATTACAGCAATTGCTCTAGGTTATTAAGTCGGCTGGGGCGGAGGATCCGTAGTCTGGAGCAGTTCGGGAGAAGATTATCACCTCAATTCACATGAAGATCCTGCAGTAATAAAAAATGCGGTCACCGATATCCGGTTGGGTTGCATGATCAAGATACCGAATCCGGGAACTGCGTAACCTTTGAAGCTGGTGAAGATCGCTTTCTCAATCCATTCCTAGTTCCCGGAGATGCAAGGTAAGGTCCAACAAAAGTTCATAGCTTCACATTTACATTTGTTTTTCCTTTTGTAGAAGTCACGTCTGTGGAGATGATACTAAAAAGCCGCTCCAGATTCTGGTTTGGCTGTTCTATGAAGAAGATTCTCATAAACTTTCGGATTCACCGCCATGGCTTCATTTTCATTCGTATGTTTGTCGAGGAACTTGGTGAACAGAGTCCTAACCTTGGCTGCAATACTTTCTCATTGGTCATCTCGCTGACGTGTGTAACTGCGAGATTGGAGAACGAACCGATATAACAATGCGAAAAGCCCAATCCGGATCCGGAACAACAACATGGAATAACAGGTAATTGTACCAAAACGATTTATTGATTGTCCGCTGAAATATTAAAGACAAACTTCAATTTTGCAGTCGATTTTAAGGAACGGCGATGAAAATCTATCCGAAAATGGATGAGCGATTTCCAATTGTTTTATATATATCTATCGACCAGAAATGCTACGAGAAAGAAGGATAGGTTAAACTAAGCTGCAAGGGATTATAAAAAGGTCAGCTTTTTTCACAATCAAGTTTTAAGTGAGTATATTTTTGATATTCTTCCCGTTTTTTTTGTTGACAAGTGTAATTGAAACAATTTTACAACCGTTAATTAATCACTTTTAAAACGCTTCAGGAAGACTGCTGCGCAATGATTTGCACAAGAAAAGCAAATTTAATTTAGAACTTTTGTCATTGCGTTGACTGTACAAAGGCGTTTATATTGGATATGAGTGAAATAGCCAAAATCATAAATTTTCTTTATGTTTCAATTTACATCAAAAGCAAAATTCAAATTTGTTCTTATTTTTAAAACACTTTGCTTAAATTAAACTTCTTGAATTCGAAAAATAATTTGAAAATTGATCACATAGACAACTGCGCTTTTTCTCGAAGCTAGCATTGAGGCATTTCCTATTTTACTGAATCATCCAATTATCTCTAAAGATAGTTTCTGAAATATTGAACTACAATAATCTTATAAGTTTGAAGAACTGTTATTAAAAATTTAATTTGCTTATTAAAATTTCATCCACAATTAAAAAGCAATACTATCTTCAAAATGGGTTTTATCGTATTGCAATGTATTGCTTTTATTAACCTAAAGGATCAATTCGCACCCCAAGTTACATGATAAATTTTTACATTATCTTTACACGTAGTATAATGAATTTCTTAAAATAGAACCATCTCTAAATTCTTACAAGCGTTAATCTCGTTTTAATGTAAAAGCGAATTCTTAAGTCATGCAGAATTTTCTTATTGTTGCATAAGCGCAGGCGCTTTAAGTAATTCCTTGAAATTCATGTCACAAGGTATAATAAGTATTATTTTGCCGTAAAAATCTTTATTTTGCCGTAAAAATAAAAACTTGTTACTAAAGTGGACTAATTTGGGCCAGGAAAAAAAGCTTTAAAATTAATCCAAGTAGGAGAATCTTAGATTTTTAACAGGCTCGTTCTCCATGAAAATTGCTAACTCAAGAACATATCATGTTAATTTAAACGCCTGTGTGTAGATACCACACGTTTAAATAAACTGTGGTTTATGCTTGGTTAATCTTTTTCTCATGCGTTGTCTGCACATAGGCGCATTATTATTAGCAAATTTTGTTTTTATGCGAAATTTAATATTTTTATGTATACATTCAGGCGGTAGTCGACTAGCGAAATTTTTCTTGCGAATTGACGATACTAACTTAAACTTGAATTTTTTACTGCTAAACCTTAACATATATTGCTATCACGCCTGGAACGTCAAATTTGCTCTTCACTCTAATTCTCCTTGACTCAGATTTGAAGGAAAACAATTCAAAATGCGCCAAAACTGGGAAAACTCAAATTTTGATTAGGACGGCACAACTCAGAAATGAATTGTAGGGGTTTTCGCGAATTCTGAGTTGTTTTAAATCAGGCATTTTTAAAGAGCGTCTGAACGGCCTGAGCCAAAACAACTCAAAATTTCTAAAATTTTGAAACGTTTTCGGAAGGGATTATATTTTTTTGAAAAATAAATTGAAATTTCGAATGAAATAAAAAACATAAAAAAATTTATTTCTCGTCGCATTGGTGTGTCGAAGTTGGTGTGTGGCAATTAGCATATTCTGCTGTTGACGAGCACCATATTGCCTTTATGCCCAGTCGAATTTTCCGATGGTCCAGTGTAGTCTGCTGCTCAGCACAATGTTCACCCGGGCTATCTACTTGTGGTTGTCCAGGGCGATGCTGCAGGGACTCGGGTTTGGTGGGCAGCACATTCACGCTGGTGCTGGTGGGAGATTATTCCGAGCTAGACTCATCATGGAGGGCGTCCGATGTGGCCTTTTGTTTAGCCGGTACTCCCGCCTGTTCCAGTGGCGAAAAGTAACCTCGCACCCGGTGAAAACAAACCTAGAGGGGATTAAAATAATTAAATATAAATAAATAAAAACAAGTTTTAAAATTTTACCCGTCGCCGTCCGACCAACAACTTTTGTTTTCAAACGCTCTGAGTTGTTTTCATCTATTTTGCTCGAATAAGTGTGCGTCTTTGCTAAGTCCCGGGATTTGGAACTCGCTAGATGAAAACAACTCAGAATTTTGAAGGTTTCTCACTCAGTTGTTTTTATCTTCATACACGGTGCGACTTCTGAACCAAAACAAATCAGTCTCTGAATAAATTGAAATTACCGTGTTATTTTGCTTGACATTATGTGGAACATAGCAAAAAAGAGAGCAAAGATTTTCATTCGTGGTTAGCAATGTTTGCTGTTCTCGATACACCGTTTTTATAATTTTTGAGAGTATGTTGAGGCCAAATTTTGCTTTCATTGAAAATTTTGTGATGCCTTATATTGACATCATTTTGCTATTCAAGCTCTCAAAAATTAAGGTGTAGTTAGGGTCTCAGTTATGGCAAAATTTGGTATCACTTTGCTAACCAAGTATGAAAATCTTTGCTCTCATTTTTGCTGTGTACCACCTTATGTCAAGCAAAATGAGAGCAAGTTTGGCTCTCAAGGTGTGATAGCAAAATTTGCTATAATTTTGCTATTAAAGTCTGCTCGGGTTACAATCCCAGTTATTGGAAAGCTTGTTAATGCCGGTTTGGCGTAGAATCTTATACCGATAATATCATTATTGGTGTAGAGCTAGATTTGTGTGTGAAGTGAAATACAGAAAAAAAATTTAAATTCAAAACTTTCAGGTATCTTTATGCACGTTTCCAACAAAAATGCTTAAAAGTAAAAATTATTTCTTTTTCTATAAGTTCTAATTCTTATTTGTTTATTTAGAGAGGATTTTAACCGACATGGTCATTCTTCCTCTTGTTAAAAAAAAGTTTACAATGTGTTTATCAACTTAAATTTTGTGTAGTAAATTAGCACTTTAAAGAAACTGTATGAGATTATCTTCGTTCACTGTGTTCAATGCTGATACGGTATCGTAGTCGATATCACTGTCTCGCCTTTTTATTCGCTTACAATCTACAAGCTCCAATAACGTGGGTCACTGTCAGCGGCTCATTGCAGGAAACGCACATTTGGAAACCTTTTGTGGAAAATTCCAGGTGTGTGGGTAGGGTATGCCTTCTTTTATAAAAATTTCTATAAATTGTAAACGTTTTATTTTAAATAAATAAAAAAAACACTCTAACACTTGTTTATATACCAATTCAAGTCACGGTGTCTTGTTGAAAATAATTTAAAAAAATTCAGCATCTCTGAAAATTTGCCACAAAGTAGAGGAGGCTCTCCCCTATCCAACGCACTATTCACGAAAAAAAAATTGAGGGGTCAAAATATATTTTTTTTCAATAATTCAAATATTTTTTTCTGGCGCATAGAAAAAATCCTTAAAACTTCAAATTTTACATTTTTAAGTATAATTGTTTTAAGGTTCTTTCAAAAAAAAAAACTCGAATTATTTTTATGAAAAAGGTCTTCAACCTTCAAAAGTGGAAGCAAAAATCAAGAAGCATAAACAAATTTCCTAAGAACTTGAAATTTTACATTTTTAAGTGTTATTGCATTAAGATTCCTTCAAAAATTTAAAAAACTCGAAATATTTTTATGAAAAAGATCATTAACCTTTTTTTTTCTCATTTTCGTAGGTGATGGAAAGAATTAAAGAATCATAAGCTATCAAAGAACGAAAGAACGTAAGCCGTAAATATCATGAATTTTTCGAAAAAGATACAACAGCTCACCGGCAGGACTTGAACCTGCAATCTCCGCTTCAGTACAACGGCGCGTTAGCCAATTTCACCACGGTGCAGGTGATGAAACCGGCGAACACGAGCAATCGAGCTCTGCCGATCAACTGCTGGACCTTCTATCGAAACACCATGTATATCCCGTATGTGATGTTTCCCGCTATTGATCTCTCTTGTTTCTTTAACCCCACCCATCGACTCGGGATTTAGCCGAGCGAGCACATGGTCGATTGCTTCAGGTTTGCCGCAACTTCCGGTCAGATGAAGAAACAATCAGTGCCAGCGATGCCACATTTACCGATTTATCGGTATTTATACCGATTTTTGAGCAAATTTTTGACCAAGAATCTGTATATACTGAATACCGATTTATGGCAAAACATACCTATTTCATACCGATTTTTAAGATTTTGGTACAAAATATAAAATATATTTCACTATCGACTATCGAAAATATTGAGTTTCTGTTAAATTGAAGACGACCAAATGACATTATTTGGCGTTAGCTAAGTAAGAAATGCTTGAAGCTTTTATAATAAGTGAACGTGTTTCTATATTTCAATCCAAAATCTGAAGTTTGAAAGGAAAAATTTTGTTTTTGATAGTCGTATACTTAAAGACAAGTCCAGGAATAAAGTGCTAACTATCCGTTGGAATCAGGAATAATTTTTTTTATCGAGAATGTTTGAAAACTGTTGTTTTCTGTAACATATTCTATGATATTTATAATTGCCCCAAGATAGTCAGCGGTAGTTAATCTAATGAGGTTTACTATGTATGAGTTTGCACAATTTTTTAAACGCAAAAAAATTGTAAAGAACACTCTATAAGGATCACACTTATAAGGATCACACCTATAAGGATCATACCTATAAGTAATCATGTGTTAATCGATAACTTGAAAATTTATTTATTAAGAATATTACAAAGAAAGATTTTTTTTAATATTTAAGAAATCAACAAAAACTTATCAATATATGATTTTTTTTAATTAGGCCCTCAGAGCCAAAGGGGTATAAGAACAAAAAAGATCCATTTTGATTTAATAATACGGAACGATATGTCATGTTTGAAACATGGTGATTTCTGCAGATTTTAAAACAATTATTCACACACGTTTATGTTCGGAAGAAAAATATAAATTATTTAAAAACGTATGGTAAATTGCCAAACCCAACAGCTTAAAAGCGATTATACTCGGAATTTGCTTTTATGCACTTATACCATTTAATGCCATCAAGGCCTCAATTATGAAAATCCAAAGTATGCAAAAATTTTCTGAAAAATTCGAGAAGAAAGACTAGTATAAATCTTCTAAGAACTCTTAAAAACTAATCAAAAATGTATAAAAAAAGAAAAAGCGAGCACACAAAACACTATAAGACATTTTTTAGAAAAGGAATGAAAAAAACAGATTTCAGAATCATTACCGAAAACCAACTTTTAACCATCTTAAAATTCCGATTTTCTGGATTCCCATACCGAAAAAAGATTTTTTGGGTTCTTGCGTGTGGCATCACTGATCAGTGCTGCTCAAGGTTCCGAGCAGACCAGTTACATAGGGAGGTGTTGCTCTGCTGAAATGATTTGATCTTTAACCTTCAGAAGTAGAAGCATAAATCAAGAAGCTCAGCTTCCATTAGAAATAGTTCGCTTTTAAATAATGTAGATATTTGAATTCAAGCAAATTTTATCATAATCAAAATAATTGTAACAAACCTAACCTTCTTATTGGAAGGCGTACCAAAGCACACCTGCTCAGCTGATCTTATATAAAAAATAAAGCTGTTTTCTCTGTAACACTATCATCTATTAACGAGCGGTTAGAATGACGAGGAGTTTTCTACTCGAGGGTTTTCCGCGACAAAGATAGTTTGTTTAATTATTTCGAGACTCTAAAAAACAGCAAAAATCTTACAATTTGCATGTGATATTTCTGAAATCTCTTTCATAAAAATGTTTTTACAAATTGAGATAATTTTTTCTACTGTTTGGCCCATGCCGCTTTTAAAACAGGTAGCTCTTTGCCAAAGAAGGAAAATAAGCAAGTTTTGGTACAGATGGACATACATTTAGTCATACATCCTAGATATAGTTAAGGCACAGACAAACAGACGGGACTCGAAAAACTCCGGAGATGTAGGCAATGTCGAAAAAAGATTGTTTACTAAAGATCACGACCAATCGTTTTTAAAATGGGAGACACAACTTAAACACTTGTGGAACTCGTTCTACTGAGCCACACCAGTGATCGTGTAACTTACAGTGATTGTTATCATAATTTGATTTTGGAACAAGTAATGCTTACATTTTCTACAACTAGACATTTTGGGTTGTTCTGAGTTCGCCTTGGAACATCTTGGTACCTGAAAATTGTGAACGTTCACCGCGGTATAACTGGCTAACGCTCCGATAAACTAAAGCGGAAATTGACGGAAGTCCCGTCGGTGAGCTGTTTTATGTTTTTCGAAAAATTCACCAAATTTATTGCTGATATTCTTTAATTCTTTGCTATCTCATGTTTATCTACAACTTGCCATCACCTTCGAATATATGAGGTGATTTTTATCAAATCTGCAGCATAAGATAGTTTTAACATTACAAGATCATTAAATGAAATGAATCAACCAGCCTCGAAGAATTCGGGTCCAATGTTAAATCAATGCAAAACGCGGTTTGGTTTATAGGCTCGCACACATACTTATGAAAATTTGTCAAAAATTCTGTGTTTCGTATTTTGACAATCGAAAAATGCAATCCGAATAATCGGTTGGAAAACAAAAGAGATATGTTGGTTTAAGTCAGGAGTAGAGATGAACCGAATATTCGGTCGGCCAAATATTCGACGTCGAATACCGTCGAAAAACCGTTAAGCCGAATATTCGGCTCCACGAATAGTTGAGCTAAGTATTCGGCCGAATAGGCGAACGAACTACTACAGACTTGTAAAATTTTCGAACAATTTTGAATAATTTATAAAATATCCAAAAGTAATGTTGTAAAATCATTAAAAACTTATGGTTTCAGAAAAATATGTAAGTTGTATCCGCGAAATATTAAAAAAGGAGAATGCTGAACAGTATAGCTGTATACTTTGATTATAGTTTATTTCAGATTTTCTGGATATATTCAGGCTTGCCCATAAATCCAATAAAAATCCAGATAATTACCTGGCAGGGATCTCCAGATATTGATTAAAACTTCCCGAATTGCTCAAGTTCAACCTCCACCTTATTCAATATCAGAGAAGCAATTTCAAATTGGCACCTGTTTCGACATGTTTTATGATGAACGCCCTAGAAGCGACTAGTCATCTTATGTCTTTTCAGTTGTTGGTGACTGTTGCGGAATCAAACAGCGACGATGGCCACACTGGTGTCATCGAACGACTCGACGATTGACAATTCGGAAACCACGTTCTCTATTAGCGAAAAAGGCTGTCACTATTACGCTGTATTTCCCTCGGTTAGCTCTGGAAGACGTAGGTGCAGGATATCTTATTGAAATTTATTAATTATTGTTATAATTTGCTTCTCTCAGATTCGCGTAGCTCAAGCTTTCATTTTCAATCAATCGGTTCATTACGAGTTATAGTGGAAATAGGAGTTAATTCACAGTTAAGCACATACGAAGTAAGCACATTTGAGGTTAGGATGAACCACATTTTATTAAATATTAATTGCCCTTGCAGGACGTATCAATTCCACTTTAAGCATTTAAAGGGCTCAATCTTTTTTATAAAGCGCAACTGAAATGTAAGTTACCACAATTTCCCCTTGTTAAATGCGCTAATTACTTTGTTTTTCCCGCAGTTTGAAGCGGTTAATAAACGCTATCGAAAGCAGTGCTCGCCCTTTTTTTGTCTCGTAACAGTGACATTTTAAAAAACAGAAAGACTTCTACTATAAAAACATATCGGTATCGAAAACGGCGAATGCGCTAACATTGCTGTTTCGAGAAAAACACGTTCAATGTTTGACAGCTCCATAAGCTCCCAACAAAAATATTATTTTGTTTCCTTTATTTCTCGAAAACCAAATATTCTTTAAATAACTTTATACCATCGAAATGTAAGTCTTCGAACGTTCTTTTTCACCCAGTTGATAACTCAGTTTGTTTACATTTGGCGCATTCGCCCTATTCAAAATTTGCTTCCGATATCTTGTAAAACATCATCCGATAATATCATCTGGATGAAAATCATCGGCTAAAAACATGAGAGGCATTAATATGGAAGGAATAAAAAGCATTGAAATAATCGCTTAAGTTTTTTTCATTAAAAACTTAACAGAATATTCGACCAAATATTCGGCCGAATATTCGTTTGGCCGAATAGTTGAAAAGGTCAATATTCGGTAACATTGGTGGACATTCTTGATGATTATTTTGTTATAATGAAATATACCCTTGAATTTTTAAAAATAATTGTTCAAAGTTTCTTAAACTTTATTTGGAGTTCAATTTTAATTCTAGTAATGTCTGATATTTTCTCGAAAAAAAAACTTAATTTACAGGCTTGCTCTCAATTGTTTTCGAAAAGTTATTAGCATCACGTATTAAACCGGTCATTCATCTCACACACGAAACAGATAAGCCTCAAGTTCGACCAATTAAAAGCTCTTTAACCCACATTCCGTGAGAATAACCAGTCAGTACTTTTTTTTCAACTCAAAACCGCATATGCATGATTCGCGTTTGGCAAGATGATAAATGTGCAAGGATCGTGCACCATTCACAGCTTTGATGGACTGCAGGTACATGTTATGGATGCTAGGGTGGGTTATTTAGTTGTTGACATTAATCTGAGTGTACCATGTGGGGAGGTTCTCTATATTCAATTTTCATTCAGACTAGATTCAATTCATGCCAGAGCCAAATGATCGCGCTCACGATTTTTCACTTAGCCTTCCTTGTACCGGTTCAGATACCTTCAGGTCAAATATTATTCAGTTGAAGCTTCTACCATTAAAATTCGTGAATAAAACTTGTTGAATTGAACTTGAACTGTTGATGCTATCATTTCCAGAATTTAGTTGAGACATAAACAATAAAACACCAAAAAAATTCCACGCCGGAAAATAGTATATTTTTTGACCAAATTTCGAATTGGTCGTTGTAACATGAACAACTAAATAACTAAGAGTTTTGAAATAATTATGGTTTATCAGTTAGACACGTATTGCCGTCAAATACTCAAAATGCATACATTCTCGTTCATTTCTGTTTAAGATGCGCGTGGCCCAGTTCGAAAGAGCTTTGCTGCAGGCTGCATTTGGAGGTGATTTACTTGCAATTCTCTTACCTGCACCGAAAAACATCGTCAGCATCGATCCGTGGGGATATTTATTATCTTCTCAGTTCCAACCTTTCGGCCGCAATTTCACCATTGATGTTTTGGGCAAAAGCAAACAAAATCGCCTCACGCCGAAGCTGGAGATTCCCAATGCTTTCCCATTATGGAAAAGAGTGCGCGAAACATGTTTGCCTTAACGCTTTCTTCCTTCCCAAAAAAAGTACCTCCCTATGTAAGTAACTCGTAGTCGAAAAACTGCCGAAAGAATGCCCAGCTAAAAGACGTGATTCCACGCGCTTCCACGGGCAATTGAAACTGCATAAGCGTGTGTACCTTCCAAAAGCAAGAAAAAAAGAGAGCTGCACCAGGAGTTTATTCTTTGTCGAAATCGATGTTTGTTTATTTGCTCCAACTTCGGAAGGCGGATCGGCTATCTTACCATGATCTTCATAAATGTGCACTGTAAACACAATTCCGATGCTCTTGTTTATGTACATACATTTGACTTAGCCGAGGAAGAAAATCTCGCACTCGGAAGGTTAATTGAACTTGCCAACGGTCAATATTACTAATACGTTAAGCTGGTATAATAATAATAATAATCCCCTTCGAGGAGAAATCGTCGGGGTGGAATTCATCTGCCGCCGAGAGATCTTCGGCGCAGATCAAGATACCAATTAATTATGGCACATTTGGTTCATCCCAATAATGCAATTTGATGCAATGGATGCTGCACGGCACGTCATTGGCACCGAGAGTGGTCTTGCTTGATCAAACAAACGAAATTGTTTTCATGGAATTGTTGTATCTCTTTTAGCAACTGATTTTGATTACATTTCGTTATGTACATTTTTATTTTTTATATTCAACCTACACCCACAAATCAGACTCTACTCCAAAAATTAGCTTCCTTGGAGGTGGAATTATTGGTATAAAATTCTATGCCGGACCAGCATCAAAAGAAAGCTTTAACTGGCATTGCCTCCATTGCATGTATGAAAGAAACTATATAAAACATATCCCATAGGGGAACATACCCTATTTCGTCTTACCTAAGCGAATCGCTGATTTGCTATGTATTCCATGTACATTTTGTATAAAAACCGAGTGTATTCTTTGAAAAAAACTGTTTCCCACAAATGCTTGTGATTTTTTATTACTCAAATTCATTTAGTTGCTTCAAAAACTTGATTTTTTAAAACCATACTCAAAATCACAGATCACTACTGTGTTAAAAACGCGCCGCTGTATATGCAATACGCATCTAGCAGCCTTACAGACACTTTTAATAGAAAGAAGATCAAAATGGAGTTTAAAAACAATTAATAGTAGATTTTTTGGGCTAATTTAACGCCCTTTTTAACTTTTTGTTCACGATGTTAATTTTTCACGGCAAAGTTCTACCGCCTAAAAATTACGGCTTAGTGTATTCTCGATATTTGGTGAGATTTTCAAATTCAAAAATTTCAAACAGTAGACTCCTTTATTAGTTTGATGGATAATCTAAATAAAAAAAAACTCCATTTGCAGTGAAACTATTCAAGTTACGGAATCTTAAACAGTACGCTTTTACAAAACCAAAACACAACGACTATTTGTAAGTAGGGTTAGATTATTTCGAAACAACAAAACATCACACATTTTCTGTAATCCACATTTTTTAGAATCCCTGAAGATGGTTTCATACGAAATTGAAACGTCGGGAATGTAATAAAATTTGTTTCATAAAAAAGCTTGGACTGATTTGCCGTAAGAAAATAATATCAATAAAAATACAGCCGATCCTTTAAATAACACAACAACGTTTTGTTTACTTTCAATGAAAATTGGCCGATTTGAAAAATTTATGCTTTTTTCAGCGTTCTACGATTGGCGCTTTATAACGATCGCTTGGGCCATGAAAAAACATACCCATGAAAAACATATCTTAGCGAGTTCAGTATGGTTTTTTAACATAAAATCATAGTTAAGATTCTCCTATCAGTTTTTATTGAGCACTCGCTTGATACCGACGTGTATTTCCCATACGAAAGATTTTTCTCCGAAACTCGTTGATTTTCTTCTTTAAAAGTCAGAAATTGGTGCCAAATACGTAGTTAACGGAGTTTTTAAGTGCATATGGTGAAAGACAAGTGAAAAGTTGCGTAATTTTTAATGAAATAAATCGTTTTTATTAAATTTATTTCATCCACGTGCTTCTCCCATAATTCATTCTCACTGATAATAAACGTGAATCGTGAGTTGTGACTGGGAGATATATTTAGTGTTTCTCATCATTCTGTTGCGAAGAAAACAAAATAAAGCTGAACTGAACAACACCTTCTAGTATGGCGAGCTCAAGCTCAGGGCCCATACGGGACCCACCCGATATTAATAGCAGCACACTTCCATCGTACATGAGGAATAAACAAAATGATGGTGTTACTAGGATCTACCTTCTTCGTATGAAATGTGATGATCAACAGGGAAAACGTCCTTCGTTACCACAGAACCCATTTATTATTGGCAGAACGGTAACGGATGCAATTGGAAAATCTTTTGAAAACCTCGTTGAAGCTGTTAAGGAAGCCAGAGGAGCTCAATACGTTTTGCGCACCTCATCACCATATGTAGCGGAACGTCTCGTGAATATAACCAAATTGATTGACGGAACCCCTGTGGAGGTCATATCACATCCCACACTCAATATAGTCCAAGGTGTAGTCTACGATTATGACACGATCCAAACAAAGGAAGAGGATTTGTTGAGTGAGTTAGAACCACAAGGAGTGTGTGCAGTTCGCCGTATTAAAAAACGCGTCGACAAAGACACCTTCAAGAACACACCAGTATTAGTTTTATCGTTTCGAAGCACGACACTACCGAAATATGTGAAATTTGGTCTACTGCGAGTTAGTGTACGACAGTACTACCCATCTCCGTTGTTATGCCGAAGCTGTGCCTCTTACGGCCACACGAGTAAGCGATGCGACAGCACGGCCGTATGTCTCAGAATTTTAGGAAATAAATTGAAAAGAGGGAACCGCAGAATACTTCTTACCACCGGATTTTCTTTGATTGTTTCAAAACTGCTGTATGGAGTCGGCTTCCTTAGTCAAAATACAGAAAAAATGTTTGAAATTCTTGCTCCTACTTACAACGCTGTAGTAAGACTTGCATCTGGTGCATTTCGATCAAGTCCAGTAACATCCATTCATTCTAAATCTGGCTGTCTTCCCTTTGATATGCTAGTTATTCAGCGAATAGCTCAGTTTGTAATCCGATTAAGCGAAAAATTGAACGAAGCAAATTTTATGTATTTTGCCAGAATTTCAACATTGTACTATGACACGACTGGCTGTACAATCCCTACAATATCAAAACTAAGGCGATGCATAGACCGCGAATGGAATTTTAAAGAACCTCAAATAGATGACAGAATCAAACAATGTCTGAAAGCTGGGACATGCAGACACAAAGTTGTTCCGACTTTCAAAGCGTTTATATATGATAAATACCACGATTATAATATCATTTACACTGATGGATCTAAGACTAACGATGGAACAGGAGCAGCTCTGGTTGATGGAGAAACTGTAATGGAATTTCCACTTCCGGGTAGTTGTAGCATATTTTCGGCTGAAGCATACGCACTTAAAAAGGCTGTAGCAGAAAGTTTACCAGATGGGAAAAATTTGATATTGAGCGACTCAGCAAGTTGCCTTGACGCTCTGAAAAGAGTGCGCTCCAAACACCCATGGATTCAGGAAATTGAAAAATTGATCCAGACTCGAAATGTGGTGTTCGCGTGGATACCAGGACACTCAGGAATATTTGGGAATGATAAAGCAGACTTCCATGCAAATGAGGCTCGTAAAATTCCTCCTCAAAATATCCCATTACCATCTCAGGATGCAGTCTTCGAAATAAGACGACAAATTTGGAATAAATGGACAACAACCTGCTGGCAATCGAAATGTTTTTTACGCATCAACAAACCTTACCCAACCAAATATGTTGATCGTAAATGCGCTTCCGAACAACGTGTTTTAACCAGGTTGCGTATTGGACACACTAGATTCACACATTCATATTTATTCGAACGCAACAGCCCGCCAACATGTTCTTTATGCGGCGTCATAAGAACAGTTGAACACATCCTCATCGACTGTAAAGGCTACGAAGAACCCCGAAAAAAGTACAACATAACAGGGACGATCTATGAGGTTTTGGCGAATGATGCAGACAAGGAAAACAATCTCATCAAATTTCTGAAAGAGGGTAAACTATTCGAACTTATTTAAGTAGGTTAAAATTAATTATAATTAGCAGTAGTTTAGTAGTTGTATTTTTTTAGTATTTAATATTAATTTAATTTTTAAAAAGACACGAATACCCCAGGAGTGGTAACATGTCTATAATAAACCATAATAATAATAATAATTCTCCTCTATCGGTGTTTCAGAAAGCATTGTCTTATTTATTTTTCTCTGCTTGGTGAAACCTTATTCAAAATGTTTTAAAATTTAGATCTAAATGAAAATAAACCGTAATTGTGATTTTTTTTCGAAACAGAGGTATTTCAAGGAAAACTTCATTCTTGCCATGGCTAATCACGGGATTCAAAACAAGTTGGTAATATTTTGCCGGCTAAAAATGTTACAGATTCTTCAAAACATGGGTGTGGTGTATTAGTCACATGGGGCTTTAAATGAACTTTCCCCCCTATCGTTTGACAAGACAAATCAGGAAGGAAAAAATCAGCCATGCGAACCGGCATTAGATAAAAAAACATTCTTTGTTTCTAACCGACTCACACAGGGGTAAAATATGAAAAAGGCGATCAAAACTATTTTCCGCCGAAAATGTGCGTTTTGGACCTATAGTGTCTTCGAGACAAATGACCAACATTACAAGGGCTAAAAAATTAGTTTTTTTGAAAAATTGATTAATCCACCTAGTAGTGCATGTACCAATTCTAAAAACTTTGCTAAAGGAGTCATAGCTGTTACATTAATCGTTTCAAAGTTATGATAATTTTTAGAAAAATAACACCAATTTTCAATTTTTTTAACATATCTTTTTTGCGCGTGATTTTCCATATGAAATATGTTCCAGAGAGTTTTGAAGACAGAAAAGTTGTACACTTTTGCTGAATATACTGTATAGAAATTTT
Source organism: Uranotaenia lowii (assembly GCF_029784155.1). NCBI lineage: Eukaryota > Metazoa > Arthropoda > Insecta > Diptera > Culicidae > Uranotaenia > Uranotaenia lowii. Next base: position 86,796,466 of record NC_073692.1, read on the forward strand.
GAGTTTTAACAGAGATATCTAACAAAATTCTTAACAAAAATAGTCATTTTGAATTGGTTATATCTCCTGAGTTCGGACGAGTTCGGTAACATATTCTACAGTTTTGCAATCAGAAAAGTATCGCCTTTCAAACAATGTACAATTCAAAGTGGCCAATTGTGACGTTAATAGTGTAAATGTCAATAGAAGTGAGCCGAAAGTGAAGTTTTTATACTAATTTGAGCATAACTATTACTATTTGGCTGCAACATGTAGGATTCCTAACAGTAGGCCTACTTGAACCACTTGGACTTGAGATTGTAGATGGGCTCAAATTAGTATAAAAACTTCATTTTTATCTCACTTCTTTTGACATTTACACAATGAGGATCAAAATTGGCCACTTTGAATTGTATATTGTTTGAAAGGCGATACTTTTCTGATTGCAAAACTGTAAAATATGTAACCGAACTCCTCCGAACTCAGCAGATATAACCAGTTCAAAATGACTATTTTTGTTAAGTATTTTCAAGATATCTCGTTCCAACTTCAAAATTTCTATACAGTATATTCAGCAAAAGTATACAACTTTTCTGTCTTCAAAACTCTCTAGAACATATTTTATATGGAAAATCACGTCAAAAAAGATATGTTGAAAAAACTGAAAATTGGTGTTATTTTTCTAAAAATTATCATAACTTTGAAACGATTAATGTAACAGCTATGACTCCTTTAGCAAAGTTTTTAGAATTGGTACATGCTAAAAACTTTTCTCAGGCAATAGAGCTCTAAAATGGATATTAAAAAAGTTAGTTTTTCTAACTCACTACTAGGTGGATTAATCAATTTTTCAAAAAACTAATTTTTTAGCCCTCTCGAAGACACTATAGGTCTAAAACGAACAGTTTCGGCAGAAAACAGTTTTGATCGCCTTTTTCATGTTTTACCCCTGTGTGGCGACTGTAAAAATCCATCAGCCAAGATAAACTGTGCGTGTGTAAGTAAACCGGACTGAAATATTTTTATTTATTTATTGATGTCTTTGACTATGTTGTCATACAGACCATGAGTATTGATCTTAAATTAGGTTTTATACCTAGTTGGCTTAAAATTTGGCTACATCACGAATCAAACATCCAAATTTTGCTTTGGATACATTGAAGTCGAACAAATAAGAAACATCATTAAACACTTGGCAGCATCGTTGTAGTGGATGATTTTGGCCGAATACTGTCCTGCTTCTTGGTAGCCAGAAAAAAAGTCTGGTAACGAAGTTGTCGAGCTGGAGCGTGTGGGTTCAAAGAGCAAAGCTTTTGCGGACAATCGATAGCATTCGTAATGATATCATAGACAAACATTCGTTGTAGATAAATTTTCCTTTGGCTCAGTGATAGCCGACTCGGATGGAACAATGGGTAAGATATCGGACTGGCGAGCCGAGATGAAATGTTGCAGTGAGTTCGATTCTCACTAGATTTTTTAGGATTAATTATCCAAGAGGATGAAAATCCCCTAACATGTTTTTTTCGTTTTGTTTGAATGTAGTGATCCTGCATCATTTGGCTCGAGTATATATGCCAGTAGTACGTTTACAATCATATCATCTGTGGTATAGTACACTTTACAGCAGTGATTGAAATCCTCAACCATTTTCTCATCAGAGGCATTCAAAATACACACTTTGAGGCCTCGTATAGTAATACAGGAGACGATACATATACATTCATTCAAACCTCCTCCCATGAGGATGATCTGCTCCGAGAGACACTATCCGTTCGCTGCTCAGAACGAACTCTCTCAACGTTCGGTCGCTACATGATGCATGAAGAAGACGAGGCACACATACTCATTTACGTTATTGAATTTGAGGGACTCAACCTCGCCGCAAAGGTTGAGGCAACAACTACAACAACCGAACTTATTGCATTGCATAGGCCCGCAACGTATGGAGCAAGGAGAGGGGAGGAAAAGAAACGAAAAAACTAGCTGCCTGCGTGCGGTTGCTGTGCAATAATAGCAATAGCAGAAAAACCTCGGGTATTCGATCCAGGCACAAACGAGGAGACTCGGGTTTGCTCTGCCTTGTGAATTCGGTTCCCTCAAGAATGTAACAGGAGATGAGTGAGAGCCATTCGTTTGGTTTTTTGGATTCGCTGCCTCGAATGTATATTGCTTCTTGAAGGCGGGCCATATGAGAGCGTATGCATCATCGGTTTTGTCGTTTTTGCTGCCTCAAAGCAACCTTTGCTTCCGAGTAAAGCGTTGAGCGAGAGATGGTTGATCAATTCATGCTCAGCAAAATTCAATCACTGCTTTACAGCGCATTTTCGGCACAGAGATTTGCTAAATAGGCATTGGATTTTTGCAACCACTTTAATGTGTGCACAGTTAGAAAAATGTAATCTTACATTTCATGTAAAGCAATCATCGCGCGAGAAAATATGAAAAAGAGTATAGCATCTTTGTATTTGCAAGGAGATTTACATGTAAATCGCATGCGAAATCCACATGGTTCAAATGAGAATGCATTTTCAAGTATAATTACATGTAGTCGCAGGGACAGCACACACAAATGTCAACAAAGTTCGTTGTTCGTTTGCTGTTTGTTCTGGCGGATTATTCAATCATAATTGATGGCCAAAAAATACTTAACCAAAGTAAGTAAAACATAGATGTTAATAAACCAATACACTCTTGTAATAAAATTCATTTTGAGTAACTTCCATTAATGGTGCTTTTTCGATCTTTTTTTTTTACTCCGCAGCAAAATCCAAGGATGGAATCCTGAAAAAGGGTGGAAGATAAACGCTGAAAGCTCGAATTCTCTAAGTCTGCCAACAAATAAGGCAGCCGAACTTGCATGGCAGCATTTTTTTGACTAAGAACACGGCAGCCGTCGTTGCCGTCGTCGGGGGAAAACTAATGAATAAATCGGACTGTGTGTAAAAATTTCAGTGAATAAGTGAGATGAAATAATTGTTTGAATTTCAGTGATCTGTTTGCCTTTATATTCAATGTACATAGTTGATGTGTAGGAAATATAAATAAAAGATGTTATCAAAACTCCTGATGTGTTTCTTATTGGATTAACAAAATGATGTTGGAAATGTAAACCTACAGTAAACAAAGCAGCAGTCCAATACGACGGAAATTTACATGAAATAAGCAGTATTGATACATGTAAATACCTGATTCCCTTCTACCCATGCTATTGCATGTAATCTTACGTGGATTTTTCTAAGTGTGTGTAGGACTGCTAAATAGACATTGGATTTTTGCTTCCACTGTAATGAGTGTAGGACTATTTTTCTCCATTTTTTCCTTTAAGATTTTAATGACAAAAAATGTTTGCATTTGGCTTTTAAGTCTGGGGAAGGTTATTTTTATGGCTTGAGACCCGTCCCTTTCCCTGGAAGGGAGAAGGGAGTGTTCCAAAAAAAGACAAATCTTTGCCCAGTTCGAGAACTGATAAAGCAAATTGTACCAAATTTGACAAGGAGTGGTACTTGGGTACGAGGAATGTTTCTTTTAATGTTTGTTACCCTACACAGTTAGAAAAATCCTTGTAACATTACATGCAACTGCATGGGTAGAAGGGAATCGGGTATTTACATGAATCAATACGGCTTAATTCATGTAAACTTCCCATCGTCTTCAACTGATTTGTTTACTGTAAACCTACATTTCCAATCATTCTGGTGGTTGTTCATCCAAAAAGAAAAGCATCGATATTTGTCGATAAGAGATTTTAATATCTTACACATACATTTTATTTGATCCACACAAGAAAAATTGGTATTCAATAAATTTTCACGAGTACCGGTTTTTTTGGTGCTATTCCGCCGACGACGGCAACGGCGATTGACATGCTTATAGGAAAATAAGTTGTCATGCACTTGGGGTAACCCGAGCTTTCGTTGAATTCAAGTGGCATTTTTTCTGGAACAAGTAAAATCGACAATTTGATATAATAATTAAAATAATTAGAAGGGTATTAAGTTTTATTTCTCATTTACTTGCTTTAAAACTCAGCATGCACCACCTCGATTCGAACAGAAGCGAACAGCACACGAGCAGGTACAACAAAATACGGTCGCACGTTGCGAACGCTAAGATTTACATGAAATTGCAAGCTAATTGATGAAATTCGCCTTCGTTGGGAATCCAATAAGAACGAAAACAAAACAGAATTGACAAACTGACGTTGACGCTGAATTTCGCATGCGGTGACATGTAAAGTTCATCTTAGCCTTTAGATGTTATACTCTTTTTCATATTTTTCGTGGCGATGATATGAAAACGTGCAATGTAAGATTACATTTTTCTTTCTGTGTACCCATCTTCTAGTTTGGGGAAAGAAAGGGGGGAGGGGGACTCCCATACAAGTGGAACCAAATTTGGCAATCAAGTTTGGAACCAAAATTTCCTGTTTTGGTATGAGAAGAGGAGAGGAGGCTTCCAAACAATTTTTATTACATAACTCAAGAATAGTTCTAACAAACGGGGCCAAATTTGGCTTAGAAAGGTCCTTGTGTAAAAGAAATGCTTCTATGAATATTTGATACCTCTCCCTCCTTCCAATGGGGAGATAAAAAGTGAGGAGGGGAGGCTTCTTTACAGTTTGTGGCTTAATTCAAGAACTGATTGAGCAAATGGGATAAAATTTGGTATGGGAGGGCATTAGGATTTGAGGAATGGCTATATATATACTTTTTTTAGACTTTCTCTCCTGCATCGGGGATATAAGAAGGGAAAAGTAGAGCTTCCATACAATTGTTTTGTATAAACCGAGAATTTATCTAGCAAATGAAACCAAATTTTGTATTATAAATATGATTTCAGATAAATACATTGAATCATCTTTCAATTGTTATTCGTAACTCCAGTTGCAGCATTCATTTTGAAGCGGTTGCTTCTGGATTGTGTTAAAATTTGATAAAAAGTAATACCTTTAAAATACAAATTTAAATCATTTTCGGTGTAGGTTTCATATGATTCCAATATAATATTAAGATATCTCATTAAATTGGCAGGGTTAAAAAAAACTCACTCAGTTAGCCACGCGCAGCACACGCAGATCAAGCAAACCATTTCTCTCGAGCAAAACTCTTTATCGTTTGCGTTCTGACTGTTAGCGAACTCCCACCCAGTAAGCGCGTCCTCTCAGAAATCGACAGAGCATACAAAAAATTGAGAGTTGAGTCACCGAACTTAGAATAAAACGGTTAATTTCGGCGACATTCCAAAAACGCAAATCTATTCTCATTCGGTTTGTCCTGCCGAGATACCTGGAGGCATCAAATACGAATGCTTACATGCGAAATCAGTTCGAATTGTACACTCATACGGTGTGCTTGCCTTTTATCCCCGTGTTTTTTTCGACTTCTCAGGCAGTGTGTTCCTCTCTGCCGATTAGATGATGCAAAATCGCCAGAGAGATCGTTACGATCCCTCTGTCGATTTGAGCTACCTCTCTGCCGATTCATGTTTACTGGGCAGTTCGCGCGTTCTCTCAGAAATCGACAGAGCATGCAAAAAATTGAGAGTTGAGTCACCGAACTTAGAATAAAACGGTTAATTTCGGCGACACTCCAAGAACGCAAATATTCTCATTCGGTTTGTCCTACCGAGATACCTAGAGGCCACAAATACGAATACGTACATGCGAAATCAGTTTGAATCGTACACTCATACGGTGTGCTCGCATTTTATCCCCGTGTTTTTTTATATGTGTGCTTTCAATCGTAGCAGTCGACTTCTCAGGCAGGCAAACACGCGTCTCGAAGAGAAACATACAAACACGATCCGGATTGTGTTCGTGTGTTTCTCTGGAGGGCGTGTCTTAGATTATTTCGTGTCACTCACTCAAGGCACGCGTCTGGTGTGTTCCTCTCTGCCGATTAGATGCTGCAAAATCGCCAGAGAGATCGTTACGATCCCTCTGTCGATTTGAGTTACCTCTCTGCCGATTCATATTTACTGGGAAGCAGCGCGCGGCGGCTCTTCGGAAGGCCTGCGGCAGCTCTCTTTTGGAGAGGTCACCGAGTGACGCACACGGACTCGAGTGTTTCTTGTTTGTGGGTTGATTGAGAAATCTGTGTGAATAATTTCATCAAATGAACAGGTAGTAAATTTTCAAAAAATTTCGCAAAAAAGCCAAATCGAAGAGTTTTACGCAAAGATGGTTAAAACGAATGTTGGAATATTCTAGCAACTTGTAATAGTGACCAGCACTAGTAACTAGAAAAAAATAAACATTCACTACTAAATTTTCTCAAAAAAGGTAAAAAAAAATAGCTTAACGCAAGGATTGTTAAAATGAATGATGGATTATACTAGCAACTAGTAATAGTAACCAGAACTATTAACTATTATAGTTTTACCATGGACTGGTAAATTTTCGCAAAAACGCGAAATCAAAGAGTTTTACGCATAGATTGTTGAAAGGAATGTTGGAAAATTTTGGCAACTAGTAATAGCTGCTATGAAAATTTTATCATGAAAGAGAAAATTTTCGCAAAAAAAAGATTAAAAAAACTTTACGCAAGGATTGTTAAAAGGAATGTTGAAATATTCTAGCAACAAGTTATAGTAACAAGCATTAGTAAGTAAAGGGTGTGTCACATCTAATTACAAACGCTGTAGAAATTTAATTTTTAAGAATTAAATCTTCAGCTTTCGTTAAAAATCAGATAAGAGTGTAGGGGAAAGGTTTCCTAAATGGGCCTATCGGGTTAAATGACCCTACGGCTGTTTGATGAAATGGCTGACTAGACAGCTTATCTGACCAATGCATTTTGAAGGTGATAAGCTTAGAACATAAGGCAAGAAAGAATTTTATGAATTTACAAACTCAAAAAAATTTAAAAAATCATACAAGGTTTTGATACATTTTGATGTTATATTTCGACTTTTAAATATTATACGTAAAGAAGATTAAAACAAAAACTAGGATGGTTTTTGTTTCTTACTCAAATGAACTTTAGAAATTAAACATATTTCAGCTTTTGTGGAGGTTTAATAACGATTTTACAGTGGAATAATAGCGTGTTTTTGTATGCCCCCATCATGTTTGTAAAATGCCTCCATCCTTAAATAACAGGTTAAATAGAATAAATAAATGATTTTTATCATTGAACCTTCAAATCTAAGCTCTGAATAACATCTTAAGAGAGAATTGAAGATCTAAAAGCAGATTTGATAAAGTTTTTTTCATGGATGAACTGCCTACATAGTATGGCAACCCTAACTTTTGTTTTATTCCATAAAATTATAATATACATAGATTTTTATAAAACTTCAGCTTTGTCGTACGCAAATTATTACTTTCTAGCAGTTTCAATGCAATTATACGGAAATATTGCCCAAAAAACAGAAATTTTGCTCAAAACATAAATAGGCGCATTTAGCCCGCACGATTTGAGGTTCGGCATTTTAGACAACACTTATAATAAAATCATTTCCTTGGAAACAGAAGAAAATTTTAACAACAAAATTTCTCCAATGTATAGAAAACAGATGTCTGCACACGTGTATATAGTTTTTGTACACATATTCGATGTGATATTTGATTAAATCAGTGTTCTGCTTAATAGGCGCATATAGCCCGCTCCTCCCCTATAGATCATGTTGGCCATGCTTCACAGTCTATTTTTCGTAAATTTGGAAAATTGTCGTCGAACGAAAAAGGGCGTCATGTATTAATCCTGAGCACTCATTTCGAGAATCCGGACATCGGTAAGATGCTGGGAATCGTCCAGTCCACGGTCAGCAGAGTACTAAAACGATACTTCGAGAACCTAACCATCGACCGGAAGGTGAAGAACGACAAAAATGGATGCTCCGTCAGTGAAAATGATCACAGGCGCGTAGTTAAGCAGTTTAGACGTAACCCGAGAAGTTCGGTCCGGGATGTCGCCAAGCAGCGGGAGGGCTTGCGTACATACAAGGTTCAGAAGGCTCCTAACCGCGACGAAAGGCAAAACATGGTTGGGAAGACGCGAGCCCGGAATACACCGAAATGCTGACGAAGCCGCATTTCCTGGTAATGGACGACGAAACCTACATCAAAGCGGACTTTCGTCAACTGCCGGGCCTGTTGTTCTTCACCGCAGAAGACAAATTCAGCGTTCCGGAGGAGATCCGATCTGCTCTTGCGGAAAGCGTAGCGCCCCCATTCGTGACGTCCGGTACGGTAAACGGGCAGGTTTACCTTCAGGAGAGCCTACAGAAGCGCTTACTACCACTATTGAAGCAGCACGAGGGCTCGACCATCTTCTGGCCGGATCTCGCTTCGTGCCACTATTCAAAGAACGTGTTGGAGTGGTACGAAGCTAACGAAGTCACCTTCCTGCCTAAGGAAATGAACCCGCCCATTGCGCCGGAGCTTCGCCCAATAGAGAAATATTGGGCGATTATGAAGCAGGCCCTCCGGAAGAACCCAAAAGTTGTCAAATCGGAGGTGGAATTCAAGAGAAAATGGATTTCTGTAAAAAAAACTACAACCTAACGTTGTACAGAACCTTATGGACGGGTTAAGGAGGAAGGTGCGAGCATACGGGCTTGGGCTCGAAGTATGAATAAAAAGAAAATGCCAAAAGTTTTTTTAACAGTTTTTATTTTACTGTTTAAAATTTTCAAAAGGATCGGTCTACTGGGCGAATTTCTACAGCGTTTTTCCGTGATGCAATTTGATGTGACACCCCCTTTAACTGTGAAAAATTTACCATAAACTAGAAAAACTAGAAAAGCATAAAGCATCTATCGAGCTGTCAAAGCTACGTTCCCAGTCAGTTCTAAGTTCTATGCCTTTCAATAAAAACATTCAGCCTTCTTTTTCAAAACTGCTGGCAATTGTTGCCGAGTCCCTCAAATGCATACAATTGTGTACGTTCTGAACGAAGCTGAACAATTTTTGTCTATGCTTGTCACGGAATTCTCTCTTGTTCTTACCATCACCCTCTTGTTGAATCCAACTTATTGATTACGGTAACGATCACGAATTCATATGATTTGGCATTTTTCTGGTAAATACAAGATTCGAATTTTTATCACGTTTTGATGAGAAAGACTTTTACAGTATAGTTTTTTATAATCTTTTCTGATTGATATTTTTTGGTGAGCGCAAGACGAAATAAAAATGCTGTTTTAAACGTTTTCGGCCTACTTAACTTTCGGCCATCCTCAGAAAAACTATATTTATTGAGTAAAATTAAAAGATTAAATTAATTACAAACTATATATAGTATAGTTTTTTAAAATACGCAAATTTAATTTTGGAGCATCCTGAAATGTTCATCGCTTCATTGAACTGACTTCAATTCCAATAGACAAACCTCGTTTCAACGGGCTTAAACTTGGTTATTTAAAAATAAAACTTGCGGTTTTGGAAAAAGATGTTAAAAAATATATGAATGGGAACAAAAACGATTACATGACTTGGTTCCATAGTTGAAAGAAAAATCATGTTGGCTCACAGAACAAAATATTCTATTTTCCCATATCTTAGACACCATCGACAATTTTAAACCGAAATCAAAGCTTCCAAGAACGTAGGGTTTCAGAAATTTTTATTTAACCCCATATCGGTCTAATGCTGTTTATGATTTGGTAAACTTTCACAAAAATATTGTCATATTTTCACTTTTTCAACACACCATTTCACCTGTGATTTCACTTCGCTATTCCTATGAACAACAATACGAAAATATGAATAATGATAAAATTGTCAAAAATTCAAATAGTCAAAAAAATATTATGTGGTGAAATAACTATTTTTGTGCTGTTGAGCTCCAATATTTAAAAAAAAAAGTTTGTTCAAACGATACTGAATCATACATTTTACCGTCCCGTGTCGTAAAAAATGAACTAAGGAAAGTTTCAAACTGCCTAGAGAAGGGTCTTGACCTGCGCCTGGCAAGAAGACTCTCTCAAGACTTCCAACCGGGCGACTCAAGTTAACGAAACGCATAAACTATTGAACTGATAACGCTTTCGTATTTATATGCAGATTAACCCTCTCTATTCGCTGCTGGAATGAATCCGCAGTCATAGTCGTAGCCCTATCGTGTCTTTAAATGGTAAAGATGAAACTCCACCTCCGCCAAGTGCCCTTCGATCGGATCCCGACATATAGTGACCATCTTTATGGGCCCATTAACTGTGCTCTTGAAGCCCGTTCACAGCAAGCTTCTAAGAGGGTGTTCGCAATCTTTTATCAATAAAATTCCCATTCTCGATTAAGTTGGGTGCAGTTATTACCGTTCAAATTACCCTTCTGCATTGATATTCAATAGAGGTAACTTTTAAAAGAGGGAACTGGATATAAAAAAAACTTTAGCAAAGTAATTTATGATGTAATTAAAAAAAATTACTTTTGGACTGTTCAACAACAACCAAATTAATGAATGTGTGACTACAACTTTGATTAACTCATCGTGTCGGTTGATCCCGTTCGGATGGAATTAAATGCCAAAATTCAGGTAGCTATTCAAGACCATCACCCTCACAATGCGTTTGAGATGAAAGAAGCCATAAAAAAGGTTGAAGAGATTAAATTAGTTACTCATTAAGCAGACACCTGCAGCAATTGAATGTAAATTTTAGGTTTAAGCCGTGGTTGGTGAATATTTTTCAAAGGCACACCTCGAAAGAATGTAACTTGTATCTGCTGCTTAGCAAAATCATTCAACCACAAATGCCACCATAAAAGATGTCAGATTAACGCTCGGCTCTGTTGCTGCATCTTGCGAGTCAGATGAAAGGGAATGTTTCATATTCAGGTAGCTCGTAAAACTTATCACAACGACAGTGTAAGTCCGGTGATAAAGTTGTGGGAGTGATAATAATCGCGCCGGTTCGTCGCCTCGTAAACGGAGAACATGTTGTATAAATCATTCAACACCCCAGGCTGAATACAATGTTATCGAAGCAAACTTTTAAGCAATTTTTTATAAATTAAAATGGTGAAAAACTTGTAACAGACGGTTGTCAATGACTTTTCAGAAAATTTACTGTTGGCTTAAAACAAATTATTTTTCATCGTTTAATTTTCCTAAGAAATCATCTTTCGAAGCCTAAATTTGAAATAAAATTACATAATATTTATTACCACAAATTGATCCCGCATCCAATCATCCGGCCAGGCCAATCTCGGCACCATCATCATCTTCATGCGTGGCACGAATTACTAATCAGTCATAATTCGTCAATCTTATTTTGAACACAATCTTGGAGCTAACAAGATTATCCTTCAGACGACTTTTTTACTTCTTTCAGTTCGGTATATTCTTTTTTGGCGTTCAAAATTCGATGGCTCATGCCTCCAGCTTTGCTAAGGATGATTTCATCAATCGAAAATTTCGCTGCTACTGAATCTCAATTCACATGCTGGTAGAGGAAGGGCCAGCATAAAGTAGGGAACGGCAAAATTCACGCAATCCTGCAACAAAGTGGTGTTTATCAAAGCCCAATTGAGCACAAAAACTGTCGAAAGAGGAGAGCAAATATTAAACGAAAAAAAAAAAAAATCAAAACCTTAAAAACGGACGACGACGATAAAGAGTCGATAATTTTCTCAACCGATAAACATTATGAATAAATTAGATTTGAACCGAGGTAGATACCTCCCTACTCGTGGTAATATTAGGCGGGAAGATTATGACGTTTCCCCTCGATTGTGCGTTCAAAAAAAAATGGATGAGTTTGTCGAGCCATAAACGAAATCATTATAAGGGGGAGGAATTGCAAGATTTCTTCCCACAGCACGCGATGTTACGCGATGATGAACGATATAGCCTTTGTCGGTTGAGACAGTCGGTATACCAGTCGAAAATTACAGAGTATTTTTTAAAAATTTACAATAAGTTTAAACAACAATGAGTAAATTGCAAAACGTACATAGGTATACAATGGATTCTTTTTTTTAATCATCTATTAAAAAGTTAAAAAAAATCGGGCAAAAATCATCACTCATTCCGAGTAAAGTGGCCAATTGAGACTGTAAATCGATAATTTCCAACCTGGTAAACTAAGCTTGCCAATTGCCTGGTTTTATCCGAGTTTGTTCGGATATTCAATGAAAATTTGGGAAAGTCCGGCTCAGGCCGGTAGCCCATATTTCGTAGAAAATAGCTCGGATTTTTCCATGATTTATTAACATTTTTTGACAAATCATACAAAAAAAAGCAATTTTTTATCAAGCTATGCGTTAAAAAAGAAAATTTTTGAGCAAGTTAAATAATCATGAAAGATTTTTTGGAAGTCTAAAAAAACGTTCAAAAAACTGCAAATAAGTTTTGAGGAGAATTTGTCTCAAATTTTTATTATTATTATTATTTTTTTTTGTTGAATAATTCCTGAGTTTTGGTAAAATTTGTGCGGATATTGCCCGGATTTTTGGTCAACAATTATGAAATCAAATGCCCAGATTTTGCCAAGTTTTTTGAGTGAAATCGGGAAGCTCGAACATTTGTTTAAGGCCTTGTGAAAGGGAAAGAGAGGGGTTTAGGGTCAATTTTATTTTGTATTTCTTGCTCTTTAAAATGCTTAAATTCACATTCAAAAGTGATTGAATAAATTTCACATAACAATAATAAAATCAGCATTTTTCCGAGGTGAAAAGAATTTAGGAGCTAATTTTGATTTATTTTTGGTGTCCTGAATCGAAACATGCAACTCAATTATTTTTGTCAACTTTTGTTTTTCTTATAACTTTAGAAAAGTTCAAAGTCATTTGAGAAATTTTTTTAAAGTTTCGAGAAAATCTGTAAAACATTATACAAAACCTTTTTTTAACATTTTCGATAACAAAATCCTTATTTGAAACAAATTTCATCAAAATAGACTCATTTGAGAAATTTTCCTTTTTCCATAAATAAATTCAACTTTTTTTAGCAGATGTCGTATTCTGTTCAAAACTAATTTTTCATCATTTATGACATGCATAGGTACTTAATGAAGGCATGACTACCGTAACGGCACTTTAATCCAGGGGTAAAGGAAGTCAAAAAGAGTTCTTCTGATTCCAGTAAAAAATATGATCGAATATCTTCTGGAATCAATCTTTTAAAAAATTAGTACCTGGTCTAAATTAATGTTTTGAATCTGCATGGTGATGAAGTTTTCATTTTTCGTCTCTTAAATCAGCTATGCATTTTTCAGTTAGCGACTTAGTGCCACTTGAATCAGTATCTTATATATAAAAATGAAGGCATTTTCTATGTAACACCATCACGTATAAAAGGACGGTTGAAATGAAGTGAAATTTGGTATCCGAGGGTTTTTTGGGAAAGTGATTGTTTGTGTAACAGTATCTAGAATCTCTCTTTTTATGGAAGGGAGGCTCCCATATAAAATCAACTTAAAAGATTAAACATTTTCTAATGATTAATTAAGTTAAAGGTAAAACGAAGTTTACCGGGTCAGTTAGTTTTTTTGAATATTTGATGGTTCATCAGTTGGCCATGATTGATTTCACTCCAATCTGATTCATTTTCAAGCTTCTTAAGGGGGGGGTAGGGTCTAACGGGTGAAAAAAAAACACCATTTTCACGATTTTTTTCTAGAGCTATCGTTCAAACAAATGTATTCAAATTTTTTGCATTATACAAAGCATTGTTAAAAGAACATTTAGTAATTTTTTCGTAGAAAAATATTGAAAAATGAGCCGGTGACGGAGCATTTTCGAGGACGCCTTTTAAAAATCAGGATTTGCGGTGGACACTGTATCTCAGCACAGAATCATCTGAAGTCAAAAAATCAGAGCAAAATATTTTTAATAGATGTTTTTCTAGACCCCAACGTTTTTATTTAACTTAAAAAAATTTTTATGAAATTTTTGTGGCTGTTTGAAGTAAAAACTACGATTTTTCACGAAAAAATCCGCCATTTTTTATCAGTAAAATCTCCCCAAAGTAAAAAAAAAGAAAAAGAAAAACGTTGGGGTCTGGTATTTTATATGTAGAAAATATGTTCCAAATTTGAAAAGAATCGGATAAGTAGTTTTCAAATGACGATGTCCACGGACTTTAAAAATGTGCTTTCGAGAAAAACGTGTTTGAAGTTTCTGCTCTTGCTTTCTTGCAGTTTTAGATAGGAGGAGTTAAAGGCCTATAATTTCTACAGTTTTGCTTCGATTGACTTGAAAATTTGACACAACATTCTTGAAATGTTTTACAATAAGAAAATAAAAAAATAAAAAAATCGATTTTTTGAAAGTGTTAGACCCTACCCCCCCCTTAATGTCATATCACCGAAACGAGAGGTGATAGACGAAATCTTGAAAAAGATTCGAGTCCAAGACGCAAAAATTCTACATATCAGTCATTAAATTATACAGCTCAAAAATACTGTTCCAATGAGTTAATAAACAATGGTAAGAGGTTTTTGTTATGAAATCCTTTTACGGTGGTTGAAATTAAAGGGAGCTTTCGATTGCTTTGATTCACACAATAAATAAAACCTATCTTTTGTACCTTTGTACCCTATTTTGTAAGAATTTTCGATAAAATTTAACGCGTTTCATAGCCCTACTTATTCAATTTTCTGATTTTTTTTTAAATAAGTCTTTGTTTTTCAATTCAAATTTTCGTGTTTTTAATTTTTTAATCAGAAGAACATTGTTTTTTTTTGTTCTTTGCAAGACCCAATATTTCAATTGAAGGTCAAACATATTGAGATCTTGAAATTTGCAACTATAAAACCTACGCTTGATGGTTTATAAAAATTTCAATAATTTTTATAATTTTTTATTTTCCTTTTTGCTAATCATGGAAAAATCGAAAGATAATTTTAAGTTGCAACTTAAAAACTTAAATAAATGCCCAATGTTTACTAAATTTATATATTCTTTGTGCTTCCAATTTTTACAACAAAGCTTGAATTTTTTTTTATTTTCATCAGTTTCTTATTAATCACTCAAGAAATCTAATTTCTCAACCTTTACTTTGGTTGAATTGAAACATATAAAGTTTGTATTTTTAACTTTGGAAATGACTTTTTAAGCCTTTTATTTGGATAACTTTATATTTGTTCATATAAAAACGATTAAACCTATGACTTCGATCAGTGAAATTTTATCAAATTCAATTCAATCATCAAATCTTAGTTTCGAGAATTCGAAAATCAAGAGTTCAAAATTCACCTTTGGTTTGAGTTCGAAAAAATACCGAAAATTTTTCCAACCCAACCTTAAATTGAAAATGAAGTTAATAAATGTCAATAAACAAGATCAATAATTCAAAATCATTATATTTTTCTTACCTTTTTTGAATCAAGGTTAATTTTTAAACTGATCTTATTCTTGAATTCGTATTTATGTGTTTTTTTTTTTAAAAATCTAGGGTTTTAATTCGGTTATAAATTTTCTAAGTAAGGAACATTTCAAGGTGATGAAAAAAGATCTTGAAATCACAATTTCGTGAAATTTTTAATTACTCAAACAATCATTTTGTCAAAAAATTTTGAGCTATAAGCATTGGTGTTTTGCTTCATTTGGCTTATTTTTCTAGAACATTTGATCTTTGTAGGACATTCCAGTTTCGAGATATAGCTTAGGAATCAAATATCCCCAGGGACCAAGTATCCTCACTCTCCCCTATGGTTTGAATCCGTATTCAAAATTTTCATTATTATTATTTTCCTGGTGTTTTGAAAAAATTGATTGAAAATTTGAAAACTTAACTTATTTTCAAACAAATCTCTTCTTGAACAATTCATTAATAAATAATGAAATTTGAAACTTTTGATTCTAAATAATTTTTAATCGTACCAGTAAAATTTATGGTTTTAGAAATCAGTTTTCATATTTGTTGTGCATTATGGGTATTGTTATTTTTTCTAGCAAAATTTGAATTTCGAACCGATATCCCTATCTGAACTTCCTCAGAGTCTTTCACTAGTTATTCCGGTCCATGATTATGTCGAAAAGCTACCTCCGAATTAATAGACCACCCAACAAAGAAGGATTTGGAAAAAAGCGAAAATGTTTTGGTACTGTTTTTACATGTTTGAAAATCGTCATTTTAAAAAAAATTATCGTTTAAAATAAAACCTTGTAAAATAAAATCGTTTTAAAAAAAAACCAGCGTACTAAATAAAATTACAAAGGTAAAATGATAAGAGAATTTTTCAAAAACAGAATGTGTATTAAGTCCATAAAGGATAGAGTTCTGTGAAATAATGTTCAAAAATATTTTTCAAATTTCAATCATTTGAAAACATTCAATAAAATCTCTAATAAAGTAGCATGTAAGGATTTTTTTAGTAAATCGTCCAAGGTTGTGCATAATTTAACTGTCAAAAATAATTAGAAAAATGTCACACAAAGTCAGATAAATTTTTCTTGAATGATTTTTGAAATCATTTGACATCAAAATTAAAATTCTCATGGTTTCGCTTAGTGATTTTTGAAGTCCTAGAAATCCCAGAAAGTTTCCTCTTTCCTTTATTCCCGCCTAGGGTGATTTTTAAGGGCTTTGAGTGCTTTGAGTCACCCCAAAATCAAATCCGATTGAGCTGAAATCATGCACAGGACATTTTTTGGGGCAATCCTCAAAATGTGTATCCTAGTCGGTTTTTGAAATACGACATGACCTTTTTTCGTACCCGGGAATCGGGAAATCTGATCATCCTTTTACCAAAAAAAAGATACTTTGATTCTCTACAAAAACAAATGACCAAATATATGTAGGTATGTTTGTGGTATGTTTTATATGTTTTACACTGATTTGGTATTATGAAAATTTACTTAATTTTTAAATCCTTTTAAAAAGTAAAAATATTGATTTTAATTTCGATTTTTGACAGGAACTTCCACCGTACAAATTTAAATTTCTTTTGCAATTCATGCTGTTTGTCACTTATAAATAGAGTAGTAGATTTAGATGCCACCCAAATGTGGGTATCAATTTGAATTTACAGTCGTTCTTTTTTCGACATAGAAGTGTTAAAAATATTGTCCATACTACACTAAACCTGCAAAAAATGACCAACATGTGCGAGTGTATAATATTAAGTATATTTTATTGTCAGTTATCCAAACAAATAGGCAAATTGTAATTACCTATTTGGAAATAACTAATCACTTATGATGAATATTCCTGAATAAAATAGCGGCGGTTTCCTACCATATGTTTCAGGAATAACCTTATTAATGAAGAGAAAAAAATGAAAATAATGACTATTTTAGCTTATAGTAAACTGGAGTTTATCCTTTCTACGAAACCTGGAGACTTGTTGAGACAGTTATTAAGAAAACACCAAGTGAATCATTTAACAGAAGCAACTGAATCGATCTTAGTTAAAGAACTGGAATTATCGTTTACATCAACGTTTACATCAATATGAGGCAAAGAATTGAATGGGGTTGATGAGTTTACAAAAACGATAATAATCATTTATCACAATTTACTTTACAAACAAAGTACAAAGTAACACAAACAAAAGCAAAGCAATAATATTTTAAATATCTGCTTATAAATATTCTTTGAAACTTCATAGAAGTATTTTTACCCTGAAAAGTCGTTTTCGAAAAAACAATAATGTAACAGGAATAACAGCTAGGAAAATAAGTTAGCCTCAAGAAGATTTTGAAACATTTGGTTTATTTTACTATTAAAATTCTTATTACTGCCTCAAGAATAGAAAGTTTCCTTAGGAAATATCAAGGAGTATAGGAGGTGTAGGAAAATTCGATCGTACCATTCACCAAAATTCCTTCATATTTTTCCCATTGACTTCTAGGACGTAGCCGGCGCCGTTATTAATTTTCTTCAAAGGGAGAGCAGGAGCATTGTCCTTTGTAAATGATCTGCTAATCCCAAGCACCATTCTGTTGGCCCTTGCACAAAATTGATGGCCTCGATCAATCATGGGATAGCAACCATTGGCGAGGTAGAAATTTTTCTGCTTAGCCACGCCAGCGATCATAAAATTCGAAATGCGTAAGTTGAGCAAAATTTAATTAAATATGTTATCTGAAAATTACTTTTTTTAAAATTTTTGAAGAATGATATCTCTACACAGCATTTCAAGATCAATGATTTAAGGTGGATATGATTAGTCACCCAAGCTAAGCTAAGCTAAGCTAATTTTTACAGGTATTACTGTAAACTCAACCGGTTTTTGGTGATTTTATACTTTTTCGGTTAAACATCACTGCACTGCCATGGCTCTTTTTTTCAATTTGCTTGTTATTTAGCTCAGTTGGCAAGACAGTTGCCTCTTAAACCGATGTCCGCGAACTCGAGCCCGAGAGTAAACATCGAACTCAGTTGTACCGGATATTTTTTCCCATAACTGTTCGCCAACTGCAAATTTTATATAAAGCGGCGCATCTATTATCGCAATAATAACAACATAAATCACCGGCTGTTTTGGAAGTTCATGTAGGTATTTCGGTCAACTCTATCGGATTGTTTGATTTTACAACTACACAGTTAGAAAAATCCACGTAGATTTACATGCAACAGCATGGGTAGAAAGGAATCGGCTATTTACGTGCGAAAAACCGGTATATTTCATGTAAATTTTCATGAGCATTCAATGGTATTGTTAACTGTAGGTTTACATTGTTTTGATCGTTTTTCGTCAGGAAATATTTTACTTATTAAAAAAAACTGGATTTTTACAGAGAAAGAGATTTATTTCACGTTTCTAAACCCACAATTTGAAGATGAACACTTGAGCTAAACACTTTGAAAAAAGTATGGAATAATTACAATTATTGTTACATTTTCTTTCACCCAATTCTCTCGACGACGGAAGCGAAGGCTGGGGCAATGATTTTATATTCAACTCCATCGCATGCAGCATCGATTTCCTGCCATCGAAAGTTGTTAGTTTGAAAATAAGGTATTGTTTGATGATATTTCTTACCTCTGTTTGTTTCAAACTCACGCACACGACCACATTGAACAATTAATTGATTAAGTTCGTCCACAGGTTCGTCTGCGTTGGGAATCCAATAGGAACGAAAATAAAACAGAATTGGCAAATTGACGTTGACGCTGGATTTCGCATGCGGTGACATGTAAAGTTCATCTTAGCCTTTAGATGTTATACTCTTTTTCATATTATTTGTGGTGATGATGTGAAAACGTGCAACGTAAGATTACATTTTTCTTTCTGTGTAGCTGTCACGTTCTAAACTGCCAAATTTCGACAGATGCTCTTCAATTTGAACTGCCGAGTTTCCATGTTTTTCTTTTTCAAAAAAGATCCTCTGAAAATTTGCTTGATTGATTTACTCGGATATTGGCAGGTTTTCGAGTTCTAAAATTTAAGATCAAATGGCCGAATTTAAAAAATATGGCTTTAATTCCCTGGCTTGGATACGGATGGAGAAAATTCTGAAATGCATAATGTTATATACGCATATTGTGAATATTATTTTCAAATTCATGGCTAGTGTGTATATTTGCTTCCAAATAATCGTTAGTTATCTCAAATTCATTTCTCTCAATAAACAGGTTGTTTGTATTATATTGATATTTTTAAGAATTTGAGTTGAGCTTGAAAACCAAGTGTATCCTTTTACCCTAAAACGGCTTACCCGCTGTTTCTCGGAGTAACGTTTGGAGTAAATTCGCAAACGAACATTTCTACCCTACTGTTTGAATGAGCCCTGGTAGAGGAAAACCCATCTCTTGAAATGATTGCAAAATAGCCTTAGGGCCCCAGAAATTGTACCCAAGATGGGATTCCCATCTGATAAAAGATCAACATCTCGGAAATGAGCTCATTTGAATTTGACTTTGCTCAATCCGTCTGAAGCCCTTTGACCCTAGGAAGGCGATTAAGGAAGGTTTGGAAAATGACTCCTGGTTTGTATGAGGAAGTCATGCTATTAATTTTTTTTTTTAGTATTTGCTGTTTTAGGGCCAACTTGCTCTGAATGCCATGGTACATTCCCCTTCGGTCAGGATTAAAGTGCGACAATATTGACATCCAGATCGGCGACATCCCGGCTGATGATGGTCCTGATATGGGACAACCGACCACAACTAGAGCTATCCGTGTCAGTAAACCTGACAGAGCTCTCAGACTGCATAGCTGCAGGTGCAGGTGTCAAACATTTAAGTTGCTTATCTCTGGACAGGAGTGAAATATACGTACAGAAGGACCAGAAGCCATGTCAATTATTGTGGCGTAGATTTGCTTCCACCCAAACCCACTTTCAGATAAACATCGCCACCGGATTTATTCTATTAGAGAGTCGGCCGACTGCCAATTTTGAAGTCTATTCACACCGCCATCGTACGTTAACATTTGATAAGTCAATATGGCAAAACTGAGACAACAGCCCGCGGCAAATTGTAATAAGATATACTGTTGTGAGCGCGGGATTGAAGCGGTTCATAAGGTTTATAAATGCATACCGGGGCATTGTAAGTGTGGATTCAGAACGTCGAGCACGGTAAATCCCGGGATGCAATCTTGTGCATTACAAACGCGACGAATTTTGAATGGTGGTACCGTTTTACAGAATTGAAATTCACATTGAAAGCCCCGTTCAGAGTGCCCCGGAGGGAGTTGATATTCAGGACTTCAGAAAGCCAACATAAGCGGTATCCAGGGGCAAGGTGGAATCAGAAAAGGTTATGCACCTTCCATCAAATGTAGCTCGAGTTGCAAATTTATTAGCCTGTTGATGCATTACATCTTAGATCCATTAGACCGCGCCGTCGTCGACCGTCATCGTCTAAACGTCACCGATGCCGTTTTGTTGAAAAGTAAATTATGAAGAGAGGTTTAATGGTGCATTTCAATTAGCCTGCCAGCTAGACATGAATGATCCACTACCTACTGCTGGACAGTTTCTCAGCCGTCAATTCGGGCGCTCCAGTCAGCCAGCAATGTGCCACTTTTGTTGATGTATTTCGAGGGAAATGAAGCGAACAATTAGATTGATGTTTTTGTCGTGAGATATTCGATAAGGGATCAAAGAATGGGGCGTTGATGTTTCCTTATGATGAAGAGAGGGAGATAGCTAAAAATTTAAAACTGTCAATTGGTATCCAAGGCCGGATTAAAGGGGGGGCAAAAGGGGCAATTGCCCCGGGCCCCCCGGCTCGAGGGGGCCCCCCGAGGGGAAAAGTTTTAACATTACTTTAATCATACTTCTACAAATCCATGAAAAGAAATCAAAACTTGAAAATCGGAATGAAAACTTGAAATATAAAAACTTAAGGGCCCCCGTAAAATAATATTGAGATTAGTTTTTGTCTTAAAAAAGTAAAGGGGGCTCCCTAGAGTAAGCAGTGAAGGAGCTCTCTCATATTTTGGGAGCTGAGAATATCAAAATCTTCTGGAAAAAGCCGAATTCGAAAAAAATAATTATTAAGAATATGAGGCAAAACACCTCAAATTTTCATTTTTTATAGAAATATAATATCAGACTCGATATTCTGTACAGAACAGCCCAGACAACCATTTGGTGGGTATTTCGAATTTGCAACACAAATATACGTGCAAATATACGTGTAAACATACACTAAACATATAAATTATATAAACATACAGGGTTTCTGTATTATATTTCCATCCCAATTTCTGTATTAAACTTGAAATTTGTATTGGAACATTTTCAACAGACAAAATTTTATAATCTACTGAAGTGAATATCCTGAATTCAGCATATCATTTTCCAAATGATCATTCTTAAATTATCATGAAAACGATCTGACAGCTGAGTTGCTAGTATCTTTGAGTGATTTTCTTAATATGAATATTTCTATGAACTTAATCTTAACTTTTTCCAGATTAAATTCATTGGAATTTTCAAGTCTTGTGTTGTTTCTTAAGTTATTGAAGTTCAGTTTCATAATTTTTCTGAATTTTGAAAATTCAGGATCTTTGTTTGTTTGGTACTAAACTCATTTGGATTCCTTATTTGATTTTTTTTTCAATGATAAGTGATTCTGTGTTTTAAACATTTAATCTTCTTTATACTGAATTTTTTTTTCAACCGATCATTTTTGCACTCATACCCCTTTGGCTTTGAGAGCATCGAATGAAACTTTTGTCACATTTAGAATAACAATTTGATAAAAAAATTTATATGATGATAATTATATTTATAAACATTTCATGAAAAGGTTTTTTTCGTGTTTCAACGACATAGAATTGAAATTCACATTTGGTGTAATTTCTGCTTTTGCTCTGATTGTAACTAAATTTAATTCTTATTTTGTTTCTCAAAACATGATTTGAAATTATGATTTAATTTTGAGACACTCAATTTTGGTTCTGAATATAACGTGTTTTAAAGTTTTGAATTTTTAAACTCTTATATCTGTATCTCTTTGGAATATGGGTTTAATTATTTTGGTATTTTTTTTTTTTAGTTTTGTTTTCCATGTTTCAAATCTGCATGATTCTGCCTAGTTGTCACTAGGTAAATATTTCTCGAATAAGCACAAACCAAACGATCAATGATGATATGAAAATCATTTAAAATATCTATTTGGTCATTTTTTTAAAATTAGAGAATATTAGTTGGTGATAAGGGTTTTAAAAAAATGAAAACTAAATTTTGCATTTTGCAGCATAAATCAGAGCTTTCATTTCTAAGTAATTTCAAAACTCTTCCACAATGTTTGCACGTGAGAAATTTACAATTTTTATTTGAAAATACCAGAAACTATTTTCTACGCAGACAAAATGGCTATTCGAAGATAGTATACTTAACTCATCTACAGTTTTTGTACACGTTTAAAAAGTTTTGTATTTTCTGGGATAGCATTTGAAAAAAAAATCGAACTAAAGGGCCCCCCCAAGAAAAATTGCCCCGGGCCCCCCGATGGCTTAATCCGGCCCTGTTGGTATCACTCAGCAAATATTTGTATGTAAGCATATTTTCTGTTTCAAGTTAAGAAATTCGCATAATGTAAGAAATATAAAAAAATACATAAAAAATAAAACACATCTTGGGATTTGTTAGTCAATATACTTACATACTTGCTTCAGGCTAGTAAAATGTGAAGAAAATGCAAGTTGCTGAATAAATGACTCTCTAATGTCAAAATATTAGAAAGATGAAATATTCAGTTTTCGACAACTTTTTTGTCTTCCTAAAAAAACGATTTTATAAATTCATTGCGAACCGTCAAACGGGCAAAATGCAATAGCGGGGTAAGATGAAAAATTTATTAATTTTATAATTATTTACACAGTTTCACGACATAACCTTATGAACAATATTCCTCCAACTCACTGGCAACCGCTCTCCAATTTCTCATAAATCCCATATTCGCCAGGTCACGCTCCACTTGGTGTAACCACCTTGCTCCTACCGAATTCGTAACAAACACCTGTTATGCAGGACAGTTGCCCGTCAATTTCGCAACATATCCTGTCCAGCATATCCGTCCATCCTTCACCACTTTCTGGATACCATATTATCATTCAACTCCACACTCCGTTTTCCTGCACACCGCTAGAGATGTCTCTTAACACTACTCGCTCGAAAACACTTTGTACGAGAGCTAAGTCTTCTCGACCGCAGTTGTTTGTGGAGTCCATAGTAAGCACGACTCATTTGCCGCCGTGTCATTGTCTGTGGTCACCAGTGAGTCGAGATAGACAAAGTCTTCGAATATCGCCAGCTCGTCGCCGTCGATCGTGACCTTGTTATTACTGGGCAAGCGGTGTCGGTCGGTCACGGATCCGCAGACCAGCATATACTTCGTCTTGGACAGCTTCGCGTTCCAGTTTGAGATAGATCTCCTCCACCGCCGCAGATGAGCTGCCGACTATATCAACGTCATCGGCAAAGCAGCAACGGCAAAGCAGATAAGTTGACTGGATCTGTTGAAAATCGAGCCCCGCATTTCGCCCACTTCTCGACAAATAACACCTTCTAGCGCCACGTTGAACATCATGCAGGATAGACCATCGCCTTGTCGAAGCCCCCTGCGCTATTCGAATGCACTCAAAAATTCACTTGAAATCCGAACATAGCACTGCTGGAGAAACCGTCCTCGTCCATTCCAGAGCTGATTACGGTCGATCGTGCCGTGTGCGGCTTTGAAGTTGATGAATAGAGGGTGTGTTCACATCATTTTTAGAGAATTTGCCGCAGTGTATAAATCTGGTCCGTCCCTCCATGAAGTCAGCCTGATGACTTCCCACGAATATACTTGCTTGTGGCGTTAGGCGGCGGAATAGGCGGGATTTAGAACAGTGAGCGTTCGTTTGTTTACATAGTCCAACTTTTCGCCCTTCTTGTAGATGTGGCATATTACTCCCTGCTTCCACTTCTCCGGTAGTTGTTCTATGTCCCTAATCCGGACCATCAACCAGTGTAGCAAATCGACCAACTCATCCGTGCGAATTTTGATGAGTTCAGCTGCGATAACATCCTTGCCAACCGACTTGATGCTGTTTCAGCTGGCGAATGGTTACCTTAACTTCACTCA
This sequence comes from Uranotaenia lowii, assembly GCF_029784155.1. NCBI lineage: Eukaryota > Metazoa > Arthropoda > Insecta > Diptera > Culicidae > Uranotaenia > Uranotaenia lowii. Next base: position 86,820,864 of record NC_073692.1, read on the forward strand.
TCTTGTGAGTGGCTTATCTATATCGTTGGCTTCGCCGATGGTGTTCATCGAAGTCCTGCTTCCACCTTTTGAACAGCTCACGTCCGTCAGGATGCCTCTGTCCTTATCGGAATGCGTTGAGCTTCTGATATAATTTTCTTGTTCCCTGGGAACAATGCAGCTGCTCCAGCTCTTCGAGCTCCTCTTCCTCCAGGTGGCGCTTTTGCTCCAGAAAAATTCGGACTCGCAGTCTCTTCCGCGTTTCGACTGGTGCTTCTTTGTACTAATGCCGCCAGCGCGAGCGCGGCGTTCTCTTCGTTCATCACCCTCCTACACTCTTCGTCGAACCAGCGGATTCCGTCGAGAGCTAGTTCCACATGCACGATGATGTTCTCCGCAATGCTGTTGGTGGTGTCTTAATGGTATTCCAACAGTCGTCAAGAAAGGCTCTGTCAAGTTCGCCCTCTGCTGGCAGCACTGCTTCGAGTGATTGCCCGTAGTTTGCTGCCACCTCAGGTTGCTTCAGTCTTGCGATATTTAACAGAAGCAAGCGTGGGTTTTGAATTTTGTTCACTATGAAGAGTTATGGGGGGTCATTCGAAGCGTCGGCGTCGCAAATATTCAGCTAGGCTTCCGCTTTTCCAAATTCGAATTGCCGGGCCTTACGCTTAACCCCTGCCATCAGTTTTTGTACAGCCACCTTGTCCATCTTCTTCGCCGTAGAAAGTCAGTTTGCCTTGAACTGCTGCTCGTTCTTAGCAGTTTTTTTGGTCTTCTTTTGGATCCGCTTGACAACAGCCCAGTATTTCTCAATTGGGTCGAGCTCTGGCGTGTTGGGAGGGTTCTTGTCCACCTGCACGTTGTTGGCGGCGTACCACTCCATGACCTTTTTACCGTAATGGCAAGATGTCAAATCCGGCCAAAACAGTACGGAACAACCGTGTTTCTTCAGGAAAGGCAGCAGACGTTTATTCAAACACTCTTTCACGTAAATTTCCTGATTGACAGTCCCGGGAGCTATGGAAATGCTGCTTTTCAAGCCACAGGTACAGATGCCTTGCCGAACCAGATATTTCATCGCGAACTTTGACAGTTTCATGTGCTTGAAAATATCTGCTACCTTTTCCCTTCCTTTTGCCGTATAAAACTCCTGTCCCGGAAGCTGCTTGTAGTCAGCTTTGACGTAGGTTTCGTCGTCCATTACCATGCAGTCAAGCTTCGTCAGCATCGTCGTGTACAGCCTCCGGGATCGCGCTTTGGCCGTCGTATTTTGTTTATTATCACGATTTGGAGTCACTACCTTGTTGTAAGTCGATAGTCCGGCTCGTTTTTTGGCTCGATGCACGGTTGTAGACGATACACTCAGCTTATTTGCGGCATCTTGGAGAGAGAGGTTTGGGTTTCACTTGAAACTATCGGTAACTCTCTTTGTCGTCTCAGCGGCTTTCGGTTTTCGATTTTCCCTTGATCCAGACTTTCTGGCTGTCAAAATGCAAAATTGAAATAAATACGTCAAGTTGATATTGACCAAATTTTGACCGTATCACCCTTTAGTGGACGACAAAAGAAGGCTATGTTTATCCCAAACCACATGGTAGCTTAAGGTCGTCGTTTGTTTTCTGCAGCTAAAACCAAACAAAGCGAAAAGTGACCACAAAACAAAGTCACATCAGCATCATCACCACTGGATTCAACAAACAACAAAAGAAGGTTTGTAATTTTTTTTCATTATCCTTTTTATTTTATTCACAACTTTTACTGTTACTAGCGATATTTTCCCTTGATTTGTTATTTCGATACTTGTACTTTGTTCATATTTTCATTACGGAAGACATATTTGTCCCCGTTATAAAATATGAACGAAAGCGGAGAGTTTGACTCCGCAGTTTCTATGGATGATATGGGTATCTCCTACGAAGATGTGGAACACCTGGAGGACCCAGGCCCTAATTCTGAGAACATCACCTCAGGTAACGGAGCGGGCCCTTCAGGTGCTCATACATCTTCAAAGGATGATCTCTCAACGTCACCAAAAGCATCTGTGCCCCATCCCCCCCCCCCCTCTCTATCTAGAATCAGAGTGTATACTAAAATTTCGAATTTTGCTGGGCCGTGGGTTATTTTTTTCGGCCTAAACTAAATAGAAAACCTTTGAATGTTATTTGGATTAAAGATTAAAGATCTTAAAGTCTTTGGATTAAGTTAAATATCTGCCTCTTTGTGACCAATGTTATGAAGGTAAGACCCAAAAAACTGCAGGTGGTCGTTACTAGCCTCAAAGCCGCAAACGAAAGAGACGCTACGAAAAAAGTTCCACTTTTCGCCCTTACGGACCACTGTGCAATGGGAGGGAGGGAGTGATATCCGAAATGAGCCTGTCGGCGGAGTATGTTTAATACAACGGCGTTGGCAAGTTTAGAGGCCTTGACTCGACATCGGTCAAAATCTTGGACTGGCGTCTCTCCACCGGCCTCAACTCAATTAACTGAAGAAAAACAGCCACTTCTTGTATGAGAGAACTCTCGGAAGCGTTCAAAGGTGAATTCTCCCATAATCTCTTAAAAAATCCTCTAGTCAGCCCATCAATAAACAGTGTCTAGCAATCGACAGAAGTGGATAAGGAAAACAAAATACCACCTGGTTCCCGCAGAAAAATTATAATCTCCAGTGATTCAGCAGTCGCGGAACATAAAAAAGCCTCAATACCTAATATGATTTCTTCCACAGAAGCTGCCCAGTAGGGATTTATCCATCACTAAATAATGGTTTGCCTCGATGTTGGTGCCTCGAATTTGTCGGTTGTCTATCAAAACGTGTTCGATCTAATAGCGTTTGGTACGGTGATCTCCTGGTGTACTGTGGGGCAGACTTGTAAACCATCGACATCGACAGCCTGCTTTGATCAGTTTCATTGTTCGTGCCATTAAACGAATGCGACCTAACACTTGCGGAACAGTCGTCTACCATCAGACGAAACGACATGCGTTCTTCTTTGTGTGATTGTCGAACAAAATTTCGTGTCTTGGTACACGAGAGCGATAATTTGATGGTGAAACGACCAGAATTCCCGACAGTTTACGACGTCGCCTATCTCTTTCACGCAGCAGAACCAACAGACTCAATAAGCAAATGCTATATTTTCTATTCACTCTCTCCTGTGGAAAAAAAAAATCCGCCGGTGATGTTGAGATGTGTTGGTCGACCATAGTGGAATGATTATTTACGCATAAGGAATGAAAGTCAAACGACTAACCACTACAAAAATCTAAATTTCATTTGACATATTTTGCTCTCCATGATTGTCGAGAACGGTGTGTTGTGGATGTCTCCGAAAAAGTTCAAACGATGGTGACCACTCACAAGTCTGTTTGAAGGCAGCAAAATCGATAAGTCTGAAGCCGTTTTCGCCGGTGGTCAAATCATAAACAAACAATCGTAGAAGCAGCCTTAACAATCTGCGCTCTTTGTGCTTACTCTACCAACTACGCGATTGTCGTGATTTTACGAATTTCAATTCAGAGATTCACTCAGACCCTTCTGTCGCTCACAAGAATGAATCAATGACTAACTTTGTTTTGATTGTTTTGCCTTGTGATGCCAAAATATAAAACGCTGCCTTAGAATTTTATTTTATTTTATTTTTTACAGTAGTACTGAATCCATATTTTATTATATTTATTTAAAATTTTTCTGGCTTTTTGGTCTTTTAAGTATATCAAACAACTTTGTTTTAAAATACCTGACATTTCGACCAGTTTTGGTGGTCTTTTTCAAGGGAACTAAAAATTTATTAATGAAATTACAAATTTGTTTCGGAGCGTTGTTAAATAATAAATTAAGTAGTGTGTAACTCACTTATCAGTCTGTTGTTTTTGTCAGTGTCTTCTCGCTCTGATGTTGTCAAACATGTGTGTTGTTGAGATGATATGGTCTGTCATAGCTGTTGTCTCTCCGAGTTTTTTCTTTATGTCCGTGATGTCTGCGGTTCCATTGGCGAGCACTCTCTCGTAATTGTTTACATCAGATTTGTGTAAGTGAGAAGGTTGAAAGTTTATGTGTTATACAAAATAACATAAAGTCTACCACAGACGAGCAGGTAATTCTGGACTCCTAACCGTTAGATAAAAACGACACTGAGGTACACACTACATAATTTATTAATTAACAACGCTCCGAAACAAATTTGTAATTCAATAATAAATTTTTAGTTCCCTTGAAAAAGACCACCGAAACTGGTCGCAACGTCGGGTATTTCAAAATAAAGATGTTCGATATACTTAAAAGACCGAAAAAACAAAAAATATTAATTTAACAATATCCAGTCGTAACATTAAACCTTGTTTAAAAAATTTATTTATTTTCAACATATCCTTCATCTCGTCCATATATATTTTCTATATAAGACCGTTCTTTCTGGTTCGACTCCCAAAAACTTGTAGAAACGAAACTAATGATAGAAACACAGTTTTTAATGACCCAAACTTGTCTTAAGTCAGAAGAATTGATCATAACTCCAGCACTGATTCAAATTAACAGCTAAATTGAATAATCTCATCACACAATCAGCCATTACTTCTGTGTAAAACCATAACTACCATGTCATACCTGCAGCTAAAGACCCTTAGACTAGTCGTCAGAGATTGTGCCCGAAAAATGTCCACTATTTGTTTTCCACCAGCCTCTGTGGTCCGAGTTTTAATTGTCGATTTAATTCACAAATATCCACAAATTGGTCTGTTCTCACCCGTTGCCCAAAACCCCAAAACTGACTTCGTCATTTCATCAGCCTTTTTCAGTCCCATGTCTTCAAAAATGTTGGGTGGCACTTTTCGCACATTCACGCCCTCGCGCTCGACTTTTAATTCCTTGACGTCTCTTGCATCACCGACTGCCCCGAATGGGAAAAAACCAACGAATTCCCACCGTTCAAATTTATTCTTTACGGAGCGTTAAGGTTTTTTTTTTGTTTCACTTACACATTAATTTTTCCTTCTAGAGGCTCGACCAAACAAACAAAAATTGAGACGTAGGGGAAAAACAGGACCGCGAGCTCTTGTTATGAACGTGCTGGAAATTATTAATTATGCGAATCTACAAAATTTTAATTACGCTTGCAGCGCCCTCATCTTCATTCATAGCTCGACTCGCTGCGGATGCCAGAATAAAGTCCCGAATGGGGAGAAGGCAGCAACATTTTCTGTCACTGGGAACTTTTTGCAGTCATAGTTTTCTGTTCCCTCCACCAAGTAGGAGCTTTAATATAAAAAAAAAAACCTTTAAAAATAATGCTCTTTGGTTATTGTAGAGATTCAAAGCTGTAAACGGAATAAACTTGTTCTTCTGCGACGGCATTTAAATTGGCAGCAACCCGTTAAAGTGCTGCATATATTTAGCATATAATCACAAAATGCGTGGAACATGGAACGCCAATGCAATGGTTGAGGTGACCATTCAATTTTTCTGAATTGCATTGAAATCACTTACGAATCGATAATCGTCATTACTGACTGGCGGGCGGAATCCTTTCATGTGATTCATTCGCGCACGCACTTGCGATGGACTTTACTTGTTTTCAGGTTTAGTGTTCTTTTGTTTAATAATACTTCACATAATATATTTTATTTTTCCTTGTTGCCCCTATAACATTAAAGCTGGTTTTTGCGAATGCTGCTGCTGCGGGTGTGGAAGATGATTATTATTAACTAGTTGGTGGTGGCTGTGCAACAATTTGGGTTTGGTTATTTTATCTGAGGCTGTTTCTACCTGTTTATTGCGTTTTGAGCGACGATCGATGCCGTCGATTGGTAATTTGTGATATTTTAATTTATTTTTTGTTTTTAAATGGGATCGACGATTTTCAAGGGTGCTATCAGAAAGACCTTACTGACTTTTACGGATTTTTTCTGTTTAATTTTTTGTGGTTTAATTTGTCCTAAAATGCACATAGCTTTACTAAAGATCTTTTTCACATATTGAAAATGGACAAACAGATTTTTGCGATTGATGTTTTGCATTTAAGATTAAAGGTTTTCAAAGATTACATCGTTTCGCAATTTCAAAGTATTACTACATTCATTACTACATTCTCGACGCCCTCGATTTTGTCTACCTCCGATTTTGTCTCCTTTTTTGACCCGATTTTATCACCATATTTGATTCAATGTGAAAATACCCAGATTAAAACGTAATCTTTTTGGGTTAATTATACATGATGAAGTCGATAGTGATAGTAAAGAAGACATATGCATGACACGAAGAAAAGATGTCCGGTTTTTGACAAGGGTTTTCATTCACATCTGTTTAGTGTTTACCTTATTTCTAGGTGTTTTGTATCTTTTTTGTCGATTCGGGTTAATTTTACCTCGGTACGAGGAGATTAAGAAGAGGTAAAAGTTGCCTTTTTGGTTTTCACGAGCGTTCATTTTGCTATTTCGGTAAATTTAACCTTTTTATAATTTTCCGTGTAAATAATTTTTCTTGTACAGTACTTGCTTGATAGTTTTCAAATCGGACAAGCTTGGTAATAGGACGTTAAGAGAGTTGACTCCAAAGCTAGTTTTACTAGATTATCTGACGTTTTGTTGAAATAATTCCAAAATTTCAAGTTTTATTATTGATATTTCACTAATCGATTGTTTTTTGTGCTCGGCTTTATTATGAGGCTATATTGATGTTGTCATATATGAATTTGTTGTCCAATGTTTGCACTCTTAAAACTTATACAGTAAATTTTTGCCTTGACTTCAACAAAACATAAAGGTTGGAAAAGTCCAAAAATCCAAATTTTTCCCGGGAACCTGCAAACATTTTTTGCAACCCACTGGCAGATATTATTTAATTTTATTTTTTAAAAAATAAATAAATGTCGCTTATCAAAAATTAACAAACAAATATCTTATTATGAATATGTTTACCTTGGGGGCTTAATAAAAATCCTATTTAAAATCCAAAAATAATTCGGTTGATCTATGAAAAAAAAGCTGATTTCGAGCAACTGAGATAGCTGGTTTCCAGCAAAGTGTACTGCTGGATTTTCAATAATTTATTTTGCAGGATTTAGCAGCAATCAAAATTAAAAGAAATTTTGCTGGAAAGCCATTGGGACTAAATCCAGCAAAATTTAGCTGGTTTTCAGCAAAATAAAATTTGCTGTATAGTTGCTTTCGAACTAACGGGCCGGAACAGATTTGAAATCTTTATTTTGTCACTTAGAGTCAAAAAATCACGAAGAAGGGAAAAGAGACGAACCACCCCGAGCCTACAATAAAGGAAAAAAAAACGAAGGAGGGGAGAGGGTGATCATAGAAAATTATCAGATTTTTCAATAAATTTGAACAAACTGTACAAAATCTTATATGCACAAATTAACATACAATGTATCTACAAAATTAAAAAAAAAATCCAGCAATTGTAGTACGAAAATTTAAAAAAAAAATTAGTTTTTTATAAAAGATTTTTTTCAAGTGAAATTTAATAATAAATGACAAAAATGACAAAAAATGGCAAAAATGACAAAAAATGGCAAAAATGGCAAAAATGACAAAAATGACAAAAATGACAAAAATGACAAAAATGACAAAAATGACAAAAATGACAAAAATGACAAAAATGACAAAAATGACAAAAATGACAAAAATGACAAAAATGACAAAAATGACAAAAATGACAAAAATGACAAAAATGACAAAAATGACAAAAATGACAAAAATGACAAAAATGACAAAAATGACAAAAATGACAAAAATGACAAAAATGACAAAAATGACAAAAATGACAAAAATGACAAAAATGACAAAAATGACAAAAATGACAAAAATGACAAAAATGACAAAAATGACAAAAATGACAAAAATGACAAAAATGACAAAAATGACAAAAATGACAAAAATGACAAAAATGACAAAAATGACAAAAATGACAAAAATGACAAAAATGACAAAAATGACAAAAATGACAAAAATGACAAAAATGACAAAAACGACAAAAACGACAAAAACGACAAAAATGACAAAAATGACAAAAATGACAAAAATGACAAAAATGACAAAAATGACAAAAATGACAAAAATGACAAAAATGACAAAAATGACAAAAATGACAAAAATGACAAAAATGACAAAAATGACAAAAATGACAAAAATGACAAAAATGACAAAAATGAAAAAAATGAAAAAAATGACAAAAATGACAAAAATGAAAAAAATGACAAAAATGACAAAAATGACAAAAATGACAAAAATGACAAAAATGACAAAAATGACAAAAATGACAAAAATGACAAAAATGACAAAAATGACAAAAATGACAAAAATGACAAAAATGACAAAAATGACAAAAATGACAAAAATGACAAAAATGACAAAAATGACAAAAATGACAAAAATGACAAAAATGACAAAAATGACAAAAATGACAAAAATGACAAAAATGACAAAAATGACAAAAATGAAAAAAATGACAAAAATGACAAAAATGACAAAAATGACAAAAATGACAAAAATGACAAAAATGACAAAAATGACAAAAATGACAAAAATGACAAAAATGACAAAAATGACAAAAATGACAAAAATGACAAAAATGACAAAAATGACAAAAATGACAAAAATGACAAAAATGACAAAAATGACAAAAATGACAAAAATGACAAAAATGACAAAAATGACAAAAATGACAAAAATGACAAAAATGACAAAAATGACAAAAATGACAAAAATGACAAAAATGACAAAAATGACAAAAATGACAAAAATGACAAAAATGACAAAAATGACAAAAATGACAAAAATGACAAAAATGACAAACATGACAAAAACTTCAAAATGTAATTTAATCTAATGTTCTGCTATGTAATGGTATGCAATGTTATGTTATGTAATGTTTTGTAATGTAATGGTATGTTATTTAATGTAATGTTATGTTTTGTAATGTAATGTTATGTTATTAGTGTGATTTATGCAATGATTTTGCAAATCATAGCTTGTTAGGTATCATGGGCCTCATAATGTGGGGTATCTTGGGTCACCTAAATGTTTGTGTTTTCACAAACATTCAAAACATTTATCCTACTTGTTAAGTTTTCTTATGCCAAATAAAGAGTTATGAAAAATATTATGTCAACTTTATTCAATGCAATAGAGACGAACATAAATATAATATATTTGTGAATCTATTCGATCACACACAACACTTTTTTTTATTTCATAACCTGAAATTGTTTCAAAATAACTAAATTAATTATGAAATTACAGTATTGGATCAAATCAAATAGTTTGCGTGTTATTTGGTTAATTTGTATTTGTTGGCCCACGATTCCCCATCATTTTCGAAATCCAAAAAACAATTCTTTTTGTAAACAGTCAGAACATTTTTCGCTTAAAAAATATAGGAAAGCATACCATTTATCTTTTTTTTTTAAATCTTTTATGGAGCGATTTAGTTATGGAGCGAGGATCCCACTCTTCCCTTTTATATGGAACAACCGAAACAATTTTAAGCGATTTACATCAAAATTTATTATTTTCCACCATGATTTGATTAATTGTATTGTATATGAAAACCTTTTCCATTTTTGAAAAGGGCAGGGGTAAATTCCATATAAAATTTGAAGAAACCCGTGTAAAATCCATATACAATATGACAAAATTCGGACATTTTTTCAACTATTTTGATCAAATTTGGTACACATCTAAGTTTTGAAGTAATAAGATGGTTATTTTAAGAAGTTTTTCTTTTTTTTTGAAACGGGACTCCTAACAAGATGGACAAGAATGTGAAAAACTTGAATAGTTTCCAAGAGACCATTCCACCTAAAAGTTTTAACGTTATTAAATGATTGATTGAATTTACAAAAAAGTTTTGGTTTTGGCTTCCATAAAAATATCGAGAATTGATAAAAGTTTTGCATCATACTTGATGATAGACTTATTTTGAAATAATGACAGGATTTATCTCATTAATAGACGAGTCATGATGAAATAAGACAATTTATTGTACTGTCAGACCACATTTTTCTAAAATGAAGGGAGGAAGGCTCCCATACGAATTTGAATAATATATGATAGAACTGAAACAAATTGCATGTGATTCAAATCAAATTTAGAAGGCCTACAATTTTTTATGTAATGATATGATTAGCAGATATGAAATTCTCTTCACACTTTTGTGGATGCTCTCATACAAAACCAACATACGATTCTACATTTAAAAAAAACAATTGGTTTGTTGCACAAAACTGGTCATGGTTTATATTGATAGGTAAGTTTTGATTTAATATGGTTTTGTTTATAGATCTTTGCATGTTTGTTTAAGAGTATTTTCATAGTAATTTTTGGTTCTGTTTGTCAAAATCTACTTTAACAATTTCTTTGTAACTTCACTATGTATAGAACACAATTCAGATTTGATAATGAGATGATTCAATTGAAAGACTCCTCCCACTTTCACCCAACCCTTATTTTAATGAAGGTCGGGAGACTTCAGAAGTAAACCAAAAATAGAGCTTTTTCTTGAATATTCAGAAATGAAATGAAATAATGAAAAAAAATTAAAAAAAATTTTCAAACATCCTTAAAATTTTAGTCATTGAAAAAAAAGGAACAGACTTTTCTAGAAAAACAGCAATCACAAGTGTTGAGGTCCAATTGATAAATTCATACAACTAAAATATTTTTCTAAAAAGAACACAAACACGTTCAATGAAACTCGATGTTTCCTCTAAGAGATTCCTTTTTTCTAACTCTAAGCGTTCATTTTTCGGAGATATAATTGGCTAGTATATTAAAAATGTTAAAACCACCAACCCAAAGAAAATGTATGCCATGACCGCGATTCGATCTCATGATCCATGAGTTCTACGCTACGGGCTGTCGGAAATTCGTTTCTCAATTCTTAGAATAAAAGATCAATGATTTTTATTTTTTGGAAAAATAAATTCACAAACTTAACTCAGATCTATTCTGGGAATATATGTAAAGAATTATTTTTTTAATAAAAAATCTAGAAATATCTGATTTAAGTTTAATATATATTCGTTTTTCTCACAGAATATAGAGCACTCAGTCGAATATTCAGATTTTGGATATGAACAAAAAAAAATCAATAACAGGTATTCTTTAAAACAAAAAGCGTTAAATTATTTCTTAATCCGGAAAAGCGATTTTCATAGTAGATATTTGTTACAAAGTATTCCAGAGTTAAAATATTTTAGACAATCAAATTTTATTTGAAAGGTGGTGCAAAACACATCGGTCAGCTAGTTTCATATAAACATTCTTCTAGGTTTAAATCTCTTATTTTTTAGTAAATTTTCAGGAATATTTACCTTGAATCATGTTTAAAGAAGGTTTTCATATTAATAACTTAATTTATATTATTTTACCTTGCTTATTAGCGAAAGTGGTCAAAGCATAAATTATAAGCATGGTTTATATGCTGCATTTCAAAACCCATACTGGCCTCATCAAACGCTTATCAGTCTGGACTTGACAGTCGAAAGTCAAAACATTTCTTACCTTCTCAGTCCCGAGAACGCTTTCGTCACGCTTCGTCAATCACCATCCATTGTTATATTTGGAAACTTGTTCACAAAAACCACTTCGAAAACATTTAACACACCCGAAACGCGCACGTTTATTTTTTCTTAATGTGTCACGCACATGTCACTTGTTCGCACCTAATCGATTTCCTCCTTCCCTGTCATTTTTGCAGCCTGACAGGTACCGAAAACTGCATGTTTCAGCTCCAGCTAAGTATTCCAGCGCGCATACCGGTGTGACAGCTTTAACAGATTGAATCGTAAATCACCTTCACCCAGAGACGGCAAGCCGGCCCAATTCAGCATCCCCGGGTGTTGCTTGCAGCCATTAAACACCATCGATTGACATGATCATCGGCAGTTTTCCCGTCCCCTCGGTCACCCCACGATCGCTTAGTACATAATTTAAATGGCGGATAAGAAACAGAATCAGCATCCTTAATGCATAAGCGAGCGATGTTAATTTTTTCCCCCCACAAAAGAATGATACAACATGTGAAAAAAATCGGTCCCGAAGCACTGTCACCATCAACACGTCACTTTTCCAATTACATACGATTCCCCAAACCCCATCTGATTCCTGTCCCCCCAACAAAATGCCAGATATCCTTGCAAGTCTGCCGCCGCCACCGAAACCGAAACGCGCCTCGACGTCGCGACGGTTAGTCCTTCCTCGTGGTTTGGCCGCCGACGAATCAAAACAAAAACAACGCGCGCACTCGCGTAGCTCAGAATACACGAGCCCCTCGATGCGTGTAAACAAACCCGAAACGTGGAAAGCGTGAAACGAACGCACGGACTCAACACGAACGCAAGCCAAGTCAACCCGATCCGATGCCCGGCTGAGCAATGACTGCCGAACGGCGCACCGAGGGACGATTAATTTAAAATGCAATATTACTTCTCCGACTCCGACTCTAAATCAGATGAAGACCAACAAAGCCAGGCTGGGCACTCCAGCCACGTTCAAGCATGTACTTTTACGCCTCACACCCTCGCTCGTGCGAGTGGAGTTTAAAACTTTGATTTTCACTCCACCACACTCACGCTTCAAACTTCCAACCAACGTTCGCAAGTCGCCTGCCGTTTATGCTGCCGTCGTTGTCGCCGTTTTTACTTCTTGGCTGGACTAACTATGCTCCGGTGCGTTCCTTTGGATTATGTTTTCAATTTTTTGCGTATGAACTAGAGGGCGAATAGAGGGGTACTACGGAGCAGAGGCGTGAGAGCGTTTTTAAAATATTTAGCGTTTTAAATTCATTAGTTTGATAGGCATCGCTGGAAAACGGTATTTAAAATTCGGTTCTTTGGGTTATCATGGAAAAGTCGATCTAAAGAAGCGTTTTTAATTCGTCTAATTAACGTCAAAACGAAAAAATGACTCCTCGGTTTTGTTGTTTGATTAAAATAAAAACGGAACATTTACTTAACAATACAAACAAAATCTATAAATAATCCTGAAACATAGGTGTTTTAATCGAGTAATGAATTAATATATTCCCATCTACTTCATCTAATTCACAGATCTTTCGCGGAGTTATTCACCTTTTCAGTAATACAGATTTAAAGAAGGGGAGAGTGGGAACTCTAGATTCTTTGGCTATATTCCTCAATTGAAAGAAGTATTAGAAGTCAAATGTGTTAGAATATGTGAAATGATGCAAAACATCTAGACGCATTCTGTAGAAATAGTTAAATATTTTTATTAAATTGCTAAGTCTCTTAGAAAAATCTTAAAAAACTACAATTTAAAGATTTTTGTTTGTCATCTTCAAATGTTTTAACGTGCATAAATTATTAGACATAGCACTGTAACTTTACCATTGCACTTCTTCAAATGACGTTGGCCCTTATTCTACGCCGCGCGTGACGTGATGAACCATCGACTCCGGGAATAAGGTGACAAATCTCACGGTGACTCGAGGTGACGTGAAAATCGTCAACTCATGCGCGGCGCAGAATTAGGGCCGTTATCTTGCTTTCTGACTCGCCGAGTCAGAGAAAATCACCACCCTTGGATTCATTCAACTCACAGCTGTAGTAACTTTCCATCGGTGACACATTATATTTAATAGTTCGTCCTTTCTTTCACTACACTACGCGATTTTTTTTTAAATATACGAATTCTCCGGAAAACCACACACAACATTCGTCCTCAAAAATCGAATCTAGAAAGATCATCGTCATCGGCTCATCCATGAATCTTCTGCGTCGGTTCATTCTAGTTCGGACATGCATTCAACCGTCCAACTCTACTGTCAGGAGTCACTCAATCATTCTCTCAGCGATTTACACACTCCAACCGCTTAATTAGGTTTGATTAACTTTTTAATCTTTTTTATCACACTCAAATCGAATCAATTTACCTCATTGTAAATGAATAATTATGTTGAGCAGCGAAACTAGCTCACCTTGGTATGGTGATTCTAATATTTTAATAGTTGTGTTTACTGTTATTAAGATTCCCATTACATATCTACCACAACAGCTAATGAATATTTTACGTTTTCCTGAGTCCCAGGCCTTGGAAACGTTGGAGTGGATTGCCTAGCAGCCTTAAGTCGCAACGCAACGAAAACCAATATGCAAAAGGAAAACCTAAATCTGACCATTCAAGAACGGGACACGCTAACGGAATAAATATCACTGAACCTGGTAAAAATAAAAGGGAGTCCCAAAAATGGAATTGCCTTAAAGTCTTTCTTATAAAAACAAATTTTTAAAATAGGCAAGAATATAAATTTGAAATCCTAAAATTTTGGGAACGATTACTTTTTAAGTTTTTAGATTGTTTTTCTTGCAAAAGTTCGTGATGGAGGCTTTTGTTCACGTTAAGCTTTGATCTTAGCCATGGCGGACAATCTGGGATTTTGAATACTGCTGTTCTCAGCAAATGGAGATCTAATTCGGTCATTAAATCTTGTCCTCTGTTTCTGTAAGAGTTGGGCTGCACTCTTGGTCGTTCTCCCCGCCTTTCGAAGGAGCTTGCATCCCCTTCACTGCTGCTGCTACTGATGCTGGTAACATTTGTGCCATCCGTTTCTGTGCTTTCCTCTGCGCGATCAAAGCTTAGAAATCGAGCGGTGTATAGTGGAGTTCGCTGATCGAAAAGTGTTCTCAAACTAGGAATGCCGGTTTCCGCTTGAAGACTGACGACGGGACTCGTTCTGAAAGCACCAATTATCGCTCGAAGTCATGCGTTGTGTACGGTTTCCAAAGATTGTTCCTTTCAAACCTTCAAGGGCTCCATCGAGTTCATAAATACTGAATTTTTGATTGTGGTAGCCCGAATCGGCCAAAATGGGTAACGGATTGGATTCGATTTGGTGTTTATAGTTGAGGAAATTTTTATTATACGAACTTTCACTAGATACTTTTTCGAATGCATCGCCTAGCATCTCGCTCATGGCCTGTAGGTCAGTTTCTGTTTTGCCTTGGTGATGGATCGAGTTGATTTGGTTACTCTTTTTCTTACCTTGAACATTCCGGTAGTTACTCCACATTTCCTTCAAGGGGTCTGTGACTAAAAGTTACCCTCAAGTTCTTCCCAGTAATAGCTTCTTTCGAAGCAGCATTGATATTTCGATAATTACTCACCAATTAGTATGGGTTTGATCTATTGGCTTTCAGCTGCTTCAAAGCTTTTCTCCGTTTTCTCACGTGTTTTGCAATGTCCTTATTTCACCATGGGACACACTTCTTCCAGAAAGTTCCATTTCACTTAGGGATTGAAAGCTCTGATGCTTCCAGAATGGATTTAGTAATATTTTCGACCTGGCGTTCTACGTTGTTGTCTCGAATGAAGTAGAGTGCACCTTGAGCTACACAGTATTAAATAATCATGTACACTTACATGTTTTAAGCTGCAAATAATTGGAATAAGTTATTCCTACTAAATTTACATGACTTATGACGTAATGTGAATTCCCGAAAAAAATAAAATGCCATTGTGGATTTACATGACAATAACAATGAAACCGTTCCGGGTTATCATTTCTTTTTAGATTTAGAATCATTATTTTATCAACTGCTAGCCATCAGCCTTATAACAAAGCATGACTTTGATTTAATAGATATTCATAATGTTCATGTTTACTCATAATCAGCGAGCTCCATCTGAATTTTCGTTTTAGTTTCTTTAATACTTTTTGGATAAATGATGTTGAAAAAAAAATTTCATTACTTTTCAAAAAAGGTAGCACTAAGTTTATCTAGAATGTTTTTTTTTTGTTATTTCAGACTTGTTATTTGTTCGTTGTACATTGAAATGTTATTTGCAAAATGATGGAATGTTAGAAAGGAAAGGGGTAATGAAACTTGCAGAGGTCGGCATTAAAACGCCATTCGCTAGTTAGTTCGCTACATTTTTTTGCATATTTATTTTTCAACTTTCATTTTGGAGAACTTACGGCTAAAAAAACTCCATCACCTTATGGAAAATAACATTTATCAGCATTACTGCTCGAATAATTTCACTTAGCGGAGTTTGTTTCTTCGTTATTTCACCAGAAATCCCGTGAGATTTCATTTTAACCTTATCAGTTAGAGTTATTCTTATATTAAAAAATATTTAGAACTAGGGGCAAGAGGTAAACTGTACCTTACTTACTTACTTAATGATCCCGCGCCGATCCTCCGGTGCATAGGGCCGTGGTAAAAGACCTCCACTGTTGACGATCCGGAGCCAGCGTCTTCACCTGGTCCCAGTCAAGATTCTCGTCGACAGTTCGGATTTCAGCGGCTAGGCTTCGCCGCCACGAGTTTCTGGGCCTGCCTCTTCTTCGATGACCTTCTGGATTCCAGTCAAGCGCCTCTCTGCAAATCTCGTTTTCATCTTTTCGCAGCGTGTGCCCAATCCATCTCCACTTACGTTCCCGAATCTCGATTTCTAGCGCCCTTTGATGACACCGGCGATGTAGTTCCTCATTCGAGATCCAGTTGCCAGGCCACCAAGCGCGGATGATATTCCGCAGGCAGCGGTTTACAAATACTTGCAGTTTTCGCGTCGTCACCGCATATGTGCACCAAGTTTCGCACCCGTACAGCAATACGGATTTGACGTTTGAGTTGAAGATTCGGATTTTTGTTCGTAGAGAGATCTGGCGTGACCGCCAGATGTTTCGGAGACTCGCAAACGCAAAACGGGCCTTTCTGATCCGGGTTTCGATGTCTTTCCTGGTACCACCATCAGGCGTTATCTGGCTACCAAGATACTGGAAGCACTCCACTTTCTCAACTTGTTGCCCAGCTACCATGAAACTGGAGGGATTTCCTGTGTTGATCTCCATCGACTTGGTCTTTCCGACATTGACTTTGAGACCTGCTGCCTTGGAACTTTCGGTGAGGTCGTCGAGTTTGCTCTGCATGTCCGGTTGTGTTTGGGCGAGCAAAACAATATCGTCAGCCAGGTCAAGGTCGTTCAGTTGCTCCATTGTTAAAGGATTCCACGGCAATCCTCGGTTCGGTGCACAGTCGATCGATCCAGTCAGAATCTCATCCATTACGATAAGGAAAAGTAGCGGTGATAAGATACATCCTTGTCTCACTCCAGCAGTTACCGGGATTGGTTCGGACAAGACACCATCGTGCAAAACCTTGCACGAAAATGCCTCGTATTGTGCTTCGATGAGATGGACTAGTTTCTCTGGGACCCCTCGTCGCCTTAGAGCCGCCCAGATGTTTTCATGATTAAGTCGGTCGAATGCTTTTTCGAAATCAACGAACACCAGCAGAAGAGAGTCCTGGAATTCGTTGATTTGTTCCAGTATGATTCGTAGCGTTGTGATGTGGTCCACACATGATCGTCCGGATCGGAATCCAGCTTGTTGCCGTCGGAGTGTAGCGTCGATTTTCTCCTGGATCCTGTTCAGGATCACTTTGCAGAGTACTTTGAGGGTTGTACAGATCAACGTTATGCCTCGCCAGTTACCGCACTCTGTCAGGTCTCCTTTCTTCGGGACCTTTACGAGGATACCCTGCATCCAGTCGGCCGGGAATGTTGCAGTATCCCAGATGTCAGCGAAAAGACGGTGCAACATTTGTGCTGACAGGGCAGGGTCGGCTTTCAGCATTTCAGCAGGGATGCAATCGATCCCAGGTGCTTTGTTGGATTTCATGTTTTTGATTGCCGCTTCTATTTCAGCCAGCGAGGGCGCTTCCGAGTTGACGCCATTTATGCGACTTACTGTTGGCGCTTCAAGCTGCGGGTTCTGTTGGCCATCGCTATTCGTGACTCGGAAGAGTTGTTCGAAGTGCTCAGTCCATCGTTTGAGCTGATCTGTTCGATCGGTCAATAACTGACCTGCTCGGTCTTTCAGCGGCATTCTTGCATTAGTCCTTGCACCACTGAGGCGGCGAGAAATGTCATAAAGTAATCGGATATCTCCATTGGCGGCGGCTCTTTCCCCCTCTTCGGCTAGGGAGTTTGTCCAGGCTCTCTTGTCTCGTCTACAAGCTCGTTTAACTGCCTTTTCCAGCTCCGCATATCGTAAGCGGGCGGCTGCTTTGGCTGACCCGGTACATGCCTGTTCAATTCCGACTTTCGCCTTTCTCCGATCATCGACCATCCTCCAAGTTTCATCGGACATCCATTCACTTCTTCTTCCACAAACTTTACCGAGAGTACCATGGCTCGTCGTGATAAAGGCATTCTTGATTCCACACCACTGTTCTTCGACTGTTCCGTCTGTCGGCAGCTCCGAGGCTCGAGATTCTAGCTGTTCAACGTATGCCCTTTTCACCTCTGGATTCTCCAACCGGCGGACTTTCTCCTAGCGCCGTTGGACACGCGCAACTCTCAGTGGTATCTCGCCAAGGACGAGGTGATGGTCAGATGCAATATCTGCGCTTCGTTTGTTGCGGACATCAAGAAGGCTCCTTCTCCATTTTCGGCTGATGCAGATGTGGTCAATTTGATTTTCTGTTCGGCCATCTCGGGATACCCAAGTGACCTTATGTGCTGGTCGATGGGGGAAGAGCGATCCACCGATCACCATGTTGTTGTTGCCACAAAATTCTACAAACAGCTCTCCGTTTTCGCTCATCTGTCCTAGGCCATGGCGCCCCATGATGCGCTCAAGGTCTTGATTGTCGGAGCCTATCTTTGCGTTGAAGTCGCCCAAATGGATTTGAATGTCACCCTTCGGAATTCTCTCTACCACGCTGTTCAGTTGACTGTAAAACTGCTCTTTCTCCTGCAAATCGGCAATGTCAGTTGGCGCATAACACTGGACCATTGTAAGGTTTCTGACCCGTGTTCTAAATCTGGCTACGATTATTCTTTCGTTTATCGGTTCCCATCTAATGAGGGCCGCGTAGGCCTGCGGGCTTAACAGGAAACCAACTCCTCGTTCCCGAGTAGCATGTTCTCCTTGTATGCCAGAGTAAAGCAGGACTTGCCCGGATTGAGTCTTGTGTTCTCCAGTATTAGGCCAACGGACTTCGCTCAGTCCCAGAATTTCAAGTTTGAGGCGGCAAGCCTCTCTAGTCAGTTGTTCCAGTTTGCCTTGTTGGGCGAGGGTTAAAACGTTCCAAGTTCCAATTCGTGTCCGTGTTTACATGCTAAAATTCGTCGCCAAAGTTCCAGGTCGGTCATTTCTTTCGGATTCCGTAACAATTTCTGTATCGGGAGCAGTAGGTTGTTAGCCTAAAGTCCCTATCCCGCGATGGGGCTGCCATCTTGGACTTAGCTGGCGGGAGCCGCATTTCATAAATTCAGCCGCTCGCTGCGAGACAGACGCTGCTTGAGCCGCCCCTGACCTGGAGAACAGACGCTCGGTTGTTGTTGCACGCCGCCCCTGACCTGGGGAACAGACGCGTGCGGACACCTTCTCAGTCTGCATGCGACCAAAGCATCCACCGGGGTTGGGTACCCGATCTCCGCTTAGGTTACTCGCACCCCAGCCGGCACCGCGGGGAGGTCGAGATAGGAGTTGTGAATAAGAGGTGATATGACCACTATGGGGTCTCGTGTTGCACATTATCCACCGTTTACCAGCCAAAAACTGTACCTTACACAGTATTAAATAATTACATGTTATAACCTGCAAATAAATGGAACAAGTTATTTCTACTAAATTTTCATGACTTATGACGTAATGTAAATTCCCGCAACGAAAAATGCGCGCACTAGAATAAAAAAAAATAGGTCAGTTAGTAACATTCACAGGCAACAAAATGCTGTCAAAATTTTGAATGTTTGATTACTAGTAAATGAGCTATCAGCAAAAGAAAGTGTCCCATTTCTAAAAGAACTAAGCTTTAATCTCATTATGGTGACATTAGGGGAAGGAGGGAGGTATGCGCATTGTTACGTAACGATTTATTTCATAAAATGTTCAGTTTAATCGCTTATTTTCATCACACTTAGACAAATCCATGTAACATTACATGCAATAGCATGGGTAGAAGGGAATCGGGTATCAACACGCAACAATACTGCTTGTTTTATGTAAACATCCCATCGCATTCCACTGCTTTGTTTATTGTAGTTTTACATTTCCAATGTTACTCTTGGGTATGGCTATTTATCCAATATGAAAAATATCGGGTTTCTCGTTTATAATACACTAGCTGATCCCATACGAACATCGTTTCACATTGAACTTGGAATATGTCATGAATAGTTTGTATGAAAGTCAACTGCCAAGCATTTGCCATATACAACTCCGAATTCATTGTTTAGTTATAATTTCAAAAATATTTGACGATCACTTTTTATGTCGTCTGCTACTCAATTTGAAATCAGGAGTCAATTGACCGTCTATAAATTTCGACTCGATCGTTGCATAACAACGCAATTATTACCAAAAAGTTTAACCTCTTTCGGTTGCCTCTTATACAATCTTTGATATCATGATGTCTGAAATCGATTGTCCTTCTCTCAAAACTCCCGTGTGCAAATTTTCAAAGAAATCCATTGCATAATAACGTCAATAGTATTGCTAAAAACAGAGAAAAATGTATTAATATGGATGACTTTTTTCGACGACCTTTGGCAAAACATTTGACATCTGAAATCGATTGCCCATCCCCGAAAACTAACTTGAGCAAATTTTCATCCCAATCCGATGTTAAATAACGACGATATTGCAAAAATAATGAAAGGTTAATATGGACGACTCTCTTTTCCGGCCCTTATACCGGATTTATTACCTGAAATCCATTGCTCGTCCCTCAAAACTCTCGTATACCAATTTTCATCTGAATCCGATGTAAAATAACAACAATATCGCACAAACAGTGAATATTTAATATAGACGACCCCTTTGGCTGGCATCTTACGCAAAATTTGACACCGGAAATCGATTGGTCGTCATTCAAAACACTTATGTGCAAATTTTCAACACAATCCGACGAAAAATAACGTCAATATCGCAAAAACAATATTTGTCTTGTATGGACGACCCCCTTCAGAAGAGGTCATCCAAAATTCTGAAAACATTTTTCATCCTCCCTGGTTCTAATGAGCGTCCGTGCCAAATGTCAGACCTCTAGCTCTTAGAACGGCTGAGTCTATAGAGGACAAACAAACAAACAAACAAACAAACATACAGAAATTGCGTTATATATATATATATATATATATATATATATATATACTAGCTGACCCGGTAAACTTCGTTTTACCTTCTAAAGTATAAATCGCAATAAATGTTTAATTTCATCTACACGTCCTTAACTGCATTGTGCTCGCCAATAGATTCTTATGGAAATCGGGACCCCCTATCATCAAAAGTGAGATCCTTGAAACTATTATACATACCATCTCTGACCCAAAAAACCCTCGGATACCAAATTTCACTTCATTCCGACCGATCATTCATACGTGATGTTATTACAAAGAAAATGCCTCCATTTTTATATATAAGAAGATGTGAAGAAGAGATAACTTTGTATGGGGCCCCCCCTTTCATAAAAAGTGAGATTCTTGAAAGTATTATACAAACCATCTCTGACCCAAAAAACCCTCGGATACCAAATTTCACTTCATTCCGACCGACCATTCATACGTGATGTTATCACAAAGAAAACGCCTCCATCTTATATATAAAAATGGAGGCGTTTTCTTTGTGATAACATCACGTATGAATGGTCGGTCGGAATGAAGTGAAATTTGGTATCCGAGGGTTTTTTGGGTCAGAGATGGTTTGTATAATACTTTCAAGAATCTCACTTTTTATGAAAGGGGGGTCCCTATACAAAATTATCTCTTCACATCTTATATATAAAAATGGAGGCGTTTTCTTTGTGATAACATCACGTATGAATGGTCGGTCGGAATGAAGTGAAATTTGGTATCCGAGGGTTTTTTGGGTCAGAGATGGTTTGTATAATACTTTCAAGAATCTCACTTTTTATGAAAGGGGGGTCCCCATACAAAGTTATCTCTTCTTCACATCTTCTTATATATAAAAATGGAGGCGTTTTCTTTGTGATAACATCACGTATGAATGGTCGGTCGGAATGAAGTGAAATTTGGTATCCGAGGGTTTTTTGGGTCAGAGATGGTTTGTATAATACTTTCAAGAATCTCACTTTTTATGAAAGGGGGGTCCCTATACAAAATTATCTCTTCACATCTTATATATAAAAATGGAGGCGTTTTCTTTGTGATAACATCACGTATGAATGGTCGGTCGGAATGAAGTGAAATTTGGTATCCGAGGGTTTTTTGGGTCAGAGATGGTTTGTATAATACTTTCAAGAATCTCACTTTTTATGAAAGGGGGGTCCCCATACAAAGTTATCTCTTCTTCACATCTTCTTATATATAAAAATGGAGGCGTTTTCTTTGTGATAACATCACGTATGAATGGTCGGTCGGAATGAAGTGAAATTTGGTATCCGAGGGTTTTTTGGGTCAGAGATGGTTTGTATAATACTTTCAAGAATCTCACTTTTAATGAAAGGGGGGTCCCCATACAAAGTTATCTCTTCTTCACATCTTCTTATATATAAAAATGGAGGCGTTTTCTTTGTGATAACATCACGTATGAATGGTCGGTCGGAATGAAGTGAAATTTGGTATCCGAGGGTTTTTTGGGTCAGAGATGGTTTGTATAATACTTTCAAGAATCTCACTTTTTATGAAAGGGGGGTCCCCATACAAAGTTATCTCTTCTTCACATCTTCTTATATATAAAAATGGAGGCGTTTTCTTTGTGATAACATCACGTATGAATGGTCGGTCGGAATGAAGTGAAATTTGGTATCCGAGGGTTTTTTGGGTCAGAGATGGTTTGTATAATACTTTCAAGAATCTCACTTTTTATGAAAGGGGGGTCCCCATACAAAATTATCTCTTCTTCACATCTTCTTATATATAAAAATTGAGGCGTTTTCTTTGTGATAACATCACGTATGAATGGTCGGTCGGAATGAAGTGAAATTTGGTATCCGAGGGTTTTTTGGGTCAGAGATGGTTTGTATAATACTTTCAAGAATCTCACTTTTTATGAAAGGGGGGTCCCCATACAAAATTATCTCTTCACATCTTATATTTAAAAATGGAGGCGTTTTCTTTGTGATAACATCACGTATGAATGGTCGGTCGGAATGAAGTGAAATTTGGTATCCGAGGGTTTTTTGGGTCAGAGATGGTTTGTATAATACTTTCAAGAATCTCACTTTTTATGAAAGGGGGGTCCCCATACAAAGTTATCTCTTCTTCACATCTTCTTATATATAAAAATGGAGGCGTTTTCTTTGTGATAACATCACGTATGAATGGTCGGTCGGAATGAAGTGAAATTTGGTATCCGAGGGTTTTTTGGGTCAGAGATGGTTTGTATAATACTTTCAAGAATCTCACTTTTTATGAAAGGGGGGCCCTATACAAAATTATCTCTTCACATCTTCTTATATATAAAAACTAGCTGACCCGGTAAACTTCGTTTTACCTTCTAAAGTATAAATCGCAATAAATGTTTAATTTCATCTACACGTCCTTAACTGCATTGTGCTCGCCAATAGATTCTTATGGAAATCGGGACCCCCTATCATCAAAAGTGAGATCCTTGAAACTATTATACATACCATCTCTGACCCAAAAAACCCTCGGATACCAAATTTCACTTCATTCCGACCGATCATTCATACGTGATGTTATTACAAAGAAAATGCCTCCATTTTTATATATAAGAAGATGTGAAGAAGAGATAACTTTGTATGGGGCCCCCCCTTTCATAAAAAGTGAGATTCTTGAAAGTATTATACAAACCATCTCTGACCCAAAAAACCCTCGGATACCAAATTTCACTTCATTCCGACCGACCATTCATACGTGATGTTATCACAAAGAAAACGCCTCCATTTTTATATATAAGAAGATGTGAAGAGATAATTTTGTATAGGGCCCCCCTTTCATAAAAAGTGAGATTCTTGAAAGTATTATACAAACCATCTCTGACCCAAAAAACCCTCGGATACCAAATTTCACTTCATTCCGACCGACCATTCATACGTGATGTTATCACAAAGAAAACGCCTCCATTTTTATATATAAGAAGATGTGAAGAAGAGATAACTTTGTATGGGGACCCCCCTTTCATAAAAAGTGAGATTCTTGAAAGTATTATACAAACCATCTCTGACCCAAAAAACCCTCGGATACCAAATTTCACTTCATTCCGACCGACCATTCATACGTGATGTTATCACAAAGAAAACGCCTCCATTTTTATATATAAGATGTGAAGAGATAATTTTGTATGGGGACCCCCCTTTCATAAAAAGTGAGATTCTTGAAAGTATTATACAAACCATCTCTGACCCAAAAAACCCTCGGATACCAAATTTCACTTCATTCCGACCGACCATTCATACGTGATGTTATCACAAAGAAAACGCCTCCATTTTTATATATAAGAGAAGATGTGAAGAAGAGATAACTTTGTATGGGGACCCCCCTTTCATAAAAAGTGAGATTCTTGAAAGTATTATACAAACCATCTCTGACCCAAAAAACCCTCGGATACCAAATTTCACTTCATTCCGACCGACCATTCATACGTGATGTTATCACAAAGAAAACGCCTCAATTTTTATATATAAGAAGATGTGAAGAAGAGATAATTTTGTATGGGGACCCCCCTTTCATAAAAAGTGAGATTCTTGAAAGTATTATACAAACCATCTCTGACCCAAAAAACCCTCGGATACCAAATTTCACTTCATTCCGACCGACCATTCATACGTGATGTTATCACAAAGAAAACGCCTCCATTTTTATATATAAGAAGATGTGAAGAAGAGATAACTTTGTATGGGGACCCCCCTTTCATAAAAAGTGAGATTCTTGAAAGTATTATACAAACCATCTCTGACCCAAAAAACCCTCGGATACCAAATTTCACTTCATTCCGACCGACCATTCATACGTGATGTTATCACAAAGAAAACGCCTCCATTTTTATATATAAGAAGATGTGAAGAAGAGATAACTTTGTATGGGGACCCCCCTTTCATTAAAAGTGAGATTCTTGAAAGTATTATACAAACCATCTCTGACCCAAAAAACCCTCGGATACCAAATTTCACTTCATTCCGACCGACCATTCATACGTGATGTTATCACAAAGAAAACGCCTCCATTTTTATATATAAGAAGATGTGAAGAAGAGATAACTTTGTATGGGGACCCCCCTTTCATAAAAAGTGAGATTCTTGAAAGTATTATACAAACCATCTCTGACCCAAAAAACCCTCGGATACCAAATTTCACTTCATTCCGACCGACCATTCATACGTGATGTTATCACAAAGAAAACGCCTCCATTTTTATATATAAGAAGATGTGAAGAAGAGATAACTTTGTATGGGGACCCCCCTTTCATAAAAAGTGAGATTCTTGAAAGTATTATACAAACCATCTCTGACCCAAAAAACCCTCGGATACCAAATTTCACTTCATTCCGACCGACCATTCATACGTGATGTTATCACAAAGAAAACGCCTCCATTTTTATATATAAGATGTGAAGAGATAATTTTGTATAGGGACCCCCCTTTCATAAAAAGTGAGATTCTTGAAAGTATTATACAAACCATCTCTGACCCAAAAAACCCTCGGATACCAAATTTCACTTCATTCCGACCGACCATTCATACGTGATGTTATCACAAAGAAAACGCCTCCATTTTTATATATAAGAAGATGTGAAGAAGAGATAACTTTGTATGGGGACCCCCCTTTCATAAAAAGTGAGATTCTTGAAAGTATTATACAAACCATCTCTGACCCAAAAAACCCTCGGATACCAAATTTCACTTCATTCCGACCGACCATTCATACGTGATGTTATCACAAAGAAAACGCCTCCATTTTTATATATAAGATGTGAAGAGATAATTTTGTATAGGGACCCCCCTTTCATAAAAAGTGAGATTCTTGAAAGTATTATACAAACCATCTCTGACCCAAAAAACCCTCGGATACCAAATTTCACTTCATTCCGACCGACCATTCATACGTGATGTTATCACAAAGAAAACGCCTCCATTTTTATATATAAGATGGAGGCGTTTTCTTTGTGATAACATCACGTATGAATGGTCGGTCGGAATGAAGTGAAATTTGGTATCCGAGGGTTTTTTGGGTCAGAGATGGTTTGTATAATACTTTCAAGAATCTCACTTTTTATGAAAGGGGGGGCCCCATACAAAGTTATCTCTTCTTCACATCTTCTTATATATAAAAATGGAGGCATTTTCTTTGTAATAACATCACGTATGAATGATCGGTCGGAATGAAGTGAAATTTGGTATCCGAGGGTTTTTTGGGTCAGAGATGGTATGTATAATAGTTTCAAGGATCTCACTTTTGATGATAGGGGGTCCCGATTTCCATAAGAATCTATTGGCGAGCACAATGCAGTTAAGGACGTGTAGATGAAATTAAACATTTATTGCGATTTATACTTTAGAAGGTAAAACGAAGTTTACCGGGTCAGCTAGTCTTATATATAAAAATGGAGGCGTTTTCTTTGTGATAACATCACGTATGAATGGTCGGTCGGAATGAAGTGAAATTTGGTATCCGAGGGTTTTTTGGGTCAGAGATGGTTTGTATAATACTTTCAAGAATCTCACTTTTTATGAAAGGGGGGTCCCCATACAAAGTTATCTCTTCTTCACATCTTCTTATATATAAAAATGGAGGCGTTTTCTTTGTGATAACATCACGTATGAATGGTCGGTCGGAATGAAGTGAAATTTGGTATCCGAGGGTTTTTTGGGTCAGAGATGGTTTGTATAATACTTTCAAGAATCTCACTTTTTATGAAAGGGGGGTCCCCATACAAAGTTATCTCTTCTTCACATCTTCTTATATATAAAAATGGAGGCGTTTTCTTTGTGATAACATCACGTATGAATGGTCGGTCGGAATGAAGTGAAATTTGGTATCCGAGGGTTTTTTGGGTCAGAGATGGTTTGTATAATACTTTCAAGAATCTCACTTTTAATGAAAGGGGGGTCCCCATACAAAGTTATCTCTTCTTCACATCTTCTTATATATAAAAATGGAGGCGTTTTCTTTGTGATAACATCACGTATGAATGGTCGGTCGGAATGAAGTGAAATTTGGTATCCGAGGGTTTTTTGGGTCAGAGATGGTTTGTATAATACTTTCAAGAATCTCACTTTTTATGAAAGGGGGGTCCCCATACAAAGTTATCTCTTCTTCACATCTTCTTATATATAAAAATGGAGGCGTTTTCTTTGTGATAACATCACGTATGAATGGTCGGTCGGAATGAAGTGAAATTTGGTATCCGAGGGTTTTTTGGGTCAGAGATGGTTTGTATAATACTTTCAAGAATCTCACTTTTTATGAAAGGGGGGTCCCCATACAAAATTATCTCTTCTTCACATCTTCTTATATATAAAAATTGAGGCGTTTTCTTTGTGATAACATCACGTATGAATGGTCGGTCGGAATGAAGTGAAATTTGGTATCCGAGGGTTTTTTGGGTCAGAGATGGTTTGTATAATACTTTCAAGAATCTCACTTTTTATGAAAGGGGGGTCCCCATACAAAGTTATCTCTTCTTCACATCTTCTCTTATATATAAAAATGGAGGCGTTTTCTTTGTGATAACATCACGTATGAATGGTCGGTCGGAATGAAGTGAAATTTGGTATCCGAGGGTTTTTTGGGTCAGAGATGGTTTGTATAATACTTTCAAGAATCTCACTTTTTATGAAAGGGGGGTCCCCATACAAAATTATCTCTTCACATCTTATATATAAAAATGGAGGCGTTTTCTTTGTGATAACATCACGTATGAATGGTCGGTCGGAATGAAGTGAAATTTGGTATCCGAGGGTTTTTTGGGTCAGAGATGGTTTGTATAATACTTTCAAGAATCTCACTTTTTATGAAAGGGGGGTCCCCATACAAAGTTATCTCTTCTTCACATCTTCTTATATATAAAAATGGAGGCGTTTTCTTTGTGATAACATCACGTATGAATGGTCGGTCGGAATGAAGTGAAATTTGGTATCCGAGGGTTTTTTGGGTCAGAGATGGTTTGTATAATACTTTCAAGAATCTCACTTTTTATGAAAGGGGGGCCCTATACAAAATTATCTCTTCACATCTTCTTATATATAAAAATGGAGGCGTTTTCTTTGTGATAACATCACGTATGAATGGTCGGTCGGAATGAAGTGAAATTTGGTATCCGAGGGTTTTTTGGGTCAGAGATGGTTTGTATAATACTTTCAAGAATCTCACTTTTTATGAAAGGGGGGGCCCCATACAAAGTTATCTCTTCTTCACATCTTCTTATATATAAAAATGGAGGCATTTTCTTTGTAATAACATCACGTATGAATGATCGGTCGGAATGAAGTGAAATTTGGTATCCGAGGGTTTTTTGGGTCAGAGATGGTATGTATAATAGTTTCAAGGATCTCACTTTTGATGATAGGGGGTCCCGATTTCCATAAGAATCTATTGGCGAGCACAATGCAGTTAAGGACGTGTAGATGAAATTAAACATTTATTGCGATTTATACTTTAGAAGGTAAAACGAAGTTTACCGGGTCAGCTAGTTTTTATATATAAGAAGATGTGAAGAGATAATTTTGTATAGGGCCCCCCTTTCATAAAAAGTGAGATTCTTGAAAGTATTATACAAACCATCTCTGACCCAAAAAACCCTCGGATACCAAATTTCACTTCATTCCGACCGACCATTCATACGTGATGTTATCACAAAGAAAACGCCTCCATTTTTATATATAAGAAGATGTGAAGAAGAGATAACTTTGTATGGGGACCCCCCTTTCATAAAAAGTGAGATTCTTGAAAGTATTATACAAACCATCTCTGACCCAAAAAACCCTCGGATACCAAATTTCACTTCATTCCGACCGACCATTCATACGTGATGTTATCACAAAGAAAACGCCTCCATTTTTAAATATAAGATGTGAAGAGATAATTTTGTATGGGGACCCCCCTTTCATAAAAAGTGAGATTCTTGAAAGTATTATACAAACCATCTCTGACCCAAAAAACCCTCGGATACCAAATTTCACTTCATTCCGACCGACCATTCATACGTGATGTTATCACAAAGAAAACGCCTCAATTTTTATATATAAGAAGATGTGAAGAAGAGATAATTTTGTATGGGGACCCCCCTTTCATAAAAAGTGAGATTCTTGAAAGTATTATACAAACCATCTCTGACCCAAAAAACCCTCGGATACCAAATTTCACTTCATTCCGACCGACCATTCATACGTGATGTTATCACAAAGAAAACGCCTCCATTTTTATATATAAGAAGATGTGAAGAAGAGATAACTTTGTATGGGGACCCCCCTTTCATAAAAAGTGAGATTCTTGAAAGTATTATACAAACCATCTCTGACCCAAAAAACCCTCGGATACCAAATTTCACTTCATTCCGACCGACCATTCATACGTGATGTTATCACAAAGAAAACGCCTCCATTTTTATATATAAGAAGATGTGAAGAAGAGATAACTTTGTATGGGGACCCCCCTTTCATTAAAAGTGAGATTCTTGAAAGTATTATACAAACCATCTCTGACCCAAAAAACCCTCGGATACCAAATTTCACTTCATTCCGACCGACCATTCATACGTGATGTTATCACAAAGAAAACGCCTCCATTTTTATATATAAGAAGATGTGAAGAAGAGATAACTTTGTATGGGGACCCCCCTTTCATAAAAAGTGAGATTCTTGAAAGTATTATACAAACCATCTCTGACCCAAAAAACCCTCGGATACCAAATTTCACTTCATTCCGACCGACCATTCATACGTGATGTTATCACAAAGAAAACGCCTCCATTTTTATATATAAGAAGATGTGAAGAAGAGATAACTTTGTATGGGGACCCCCCTTTCATAAAAAGTGAGATTCTTGAAAGTATTATACAAACCATCTCTGACCCAAAAAACCCTCGGATACCAAATTTCACTTCATTCCGACCGACCATTCATACGTGATGTTATCACAAAGAAAACGCCTCCATTTTTATATATAAGATGTGAAGAAGAGATAACTTTGTATGGGGACCCCCCTTTCATAAAAAGTGAGATTCTTGAAACTATTATACAAACCATCTCTGACCCAAAAAACCCTCGGATACCAAATTTCACTTCATTCCGACCGACCATTCATACGTGATGTTATCACAAAGAAAACGCCTCCATTTTTATATATAAGAAGATGTGAAGAAGAGATAACTTTGTATGGGGACCCCCCTTTCATAAAAAGTGAGATTCTTGAAAGTATTATACAAACCATCTCTGACCCAAAAAACCCTCGGATACCAAATTTCACTTCATTCCGACCGACCATTCATACGTGATGTTATCACAAAGAAAACGCCTCCATTTTTATATATAAGATGTGAAGAGATAATTTTGTATGGGGACCCCCCTTTCATAAAAAGTGAGATTCTTGAAAGTATTATACAAACCATCTCTGACCCAAAAAACCCTCGGATACCAAATTTCACTTCATTCCGACCGACCATTCATACGTGATGTTATCACAAAGAAAACGCCTCCATTTTTATTAT